>NC_091238.1:14331136-14523691 GCF_040958095.1 Procambarus clarkii
GATCATCCCAGACGCTGCCTTAATCGACTGAGCTACGACATGGTAAAAAGAGTTGAAACCAGAAGTTGTACCTAATTTACATGGATCCTGTAGCCTCTCCGAGAGTTGTTGTTCTTGTTCGAATCCTTTTGTAATACCATGAGAGGAGACAGACAATTATTCTCTTGTGGATGAAGATAGAAAGTATAGCGAGGTGCACCTGGGTCTCTATCGTTCTCTTCCCATCCTTTCCTTTTCCTTCCCCACCCTTCCCCCTCCTTATCACCCCATTCCCTTCTTCCTTATCGTCTCCCATCACTTAAGTCTCCCTTTTCTCCCTAAGCTCATCCTTCCCTTTTTATCCTCCCTCTCTTCCCCTCCCCCTTCTTTTTTCATTCCCCCTTCTATTCTTTCCTCCCGCTTTCCCACCTCCCCCTTTGCCTCAGAAGATTTATTATTACGAAGCTCTGAAACAACTCTATGGGAAGCACAACCAGCATTTCAGTCTTGACTATAAAAATCGCCTTGGGGGTGTCTCTATAAACACTAATATTTCTTAAAGAATTAAACTAGGGCCGAGCCTGACTTACCTATGACATTCCTCTACCCCACGTGCTTCATGTGTGAAAATTAGACGAGTCTACCCCGAGGCGTCTGGCCTCCAACCTCATACCAACAGACAGACATGCTCTCTGATAAATACGGTGCACACCAGTCGAGAGCTCATAGTGTTCGTGCCGATAATGGGGGGTTTGGATCCTACTGAAGAATGAATGAATAAACTATGAGGAGAAAGCTCCAAGCCATTACGACTATGCAGGCGATGAGTCACAATAACGTGGCTAAAGTATGTTGACCAGACCACACACACTAGAAGGTGAAGGGACGACGACGTTTCGGTCCGTCCTGGACTATTCTCACGTCGATTGTGATATCCCACAATCGACTTGAGAATGGTCCAGGACGGACCGAAACGTCGTCGTCCCTTCACCTTCTAGTGTGTGGTCTGGTCACCATTACGACTATATAGCACTGAGAAGGGGGTCAGGATAAGGATTTGGGATGGGACAGGGGATGGTGGGAGGGAATGGTGTCAAACCCCTTGAATGGTCGGGGATTGAATAGTTGCGGTAATTTAAACGAGTAGTTGAATGAATCAATAGTGACTCGATTCACTCAATCACAATTGAGCTGGGAATCGAGGATTCGTGAAGCAGACCTGCGTGAACTGGATAATAGTCTAATTATTATCTGTACTTGATAATTAATAATTATCAAGTACAGATAATAGTCTAGCACTAAAGACCAGGGACCAGATTCACGAAAGCACTTACGCAAGCACTTACGAACGTGTACATCTTTCCTCAATCTTTGACGGCTTTGTTTACATTTATTAAACAGTTTACAAGCATGAAAACATCCCATTCAACTGTTGTTATTGTTATTAACATCCTGGTGCTTCGGAGCTCATAACTGTTTAATAATGGGAAACAAAGCCGCCAAAGATTGAGAAAAGATGTATAGGTTCCTACATACTCCCATAGGTGCTTTCGTGAATCTGACCCCAGTTTTCTTTGGCCTCCAAGGCTATATTTTTTATTTATTGGAATCGACCAATCTGATAAAAATACAACGAATTAGTAAAAATTAAAGCAACGTAATGTTCACGTTTTCTGTGCATCAGCCTCGATAGGTTAGGTGGGATGCGTAGGTTCGTACGTGTCTGGTTAGGCTAAACAATTGCTTTTTTGTTATTTATTTATATATTTATTTTAACAAAAATACGCTCTGAAATTCGCCCTATGGGAAACAGATGCGTCTAGGGACGCTGGTTCGATCCCACCGTCCTGCTCCAGAGATTTTATTCTGGATATAATTGCATTATTGTGATTTCATTACGTATCAGTGATATGCATATATATATATATATATATATATATATATATATATATATATATATATATATATATATACATATATATATATATATATATATATATATATATATATATATATATATATATATATATATGTATATATATATATATATATATATATATATATATATATATATATATATATATATATATATATATATGTATATATATATATTATACATGTATATATTATACATATATATATACAAGCACTGTGTGTATATATATACAGCCAAATTTCCGTATATATATACGGAACTTCCCCACTCCCACCCGAGGAGTTCAGAAATCCATTAGCTGGCAAGATCAGGACCACGATTTTTTGTGATGCCAAGGTGACCTGACTTACCTTGTCTGCTTTCATGCCTGCCGGCTTGCCCTCCTGCCCGCTTGCCCGCCTGCCTGCCTGCCTGCCTCATGGTATCATGCTGAACTAATGCGACCAAGAAGCAGAGTCCTTCGGGAGAAACAACAGGGAATGATTTAAAGTGTGACTCTGTTCATCGACAGGTCGACATACCTCGTGTCTCACAAGCGTCTATAATCACTACTGTGGCACCTGAACCAATGTTGACTTTCAAACCACCTGCGTTAATCGAGGTTCACCCGACATTGCTTGTTACAATGAGGGCTAAAGAAATTCTTTATCTAGTGATAAGCTGAAAAAAATGGGGGATTAATGTATACCCACATGATCATTCTCTATTAAAAATACAATTTAGAACTCGATATACGTTAAGGGTAAAAAAAAGGTTCTAATGTTAGACCTTCTAATTGGGCGGCATCGGAAAATAGCTGGTAGTGAGTCAGGATCTTAATTAAAGAGTCTGTTATCTGTTCCTTGCAGTAGTCAGACCACAAAATGTCCAGCTTCTCTCTCTCTCTCTCTCTCTCTCTCTCTCTCTCTCTCTCTCTCTCTCTCTCTCTCTCTCTCTCTCTCTCTCTCTCTCTCTCTCTCTCTCTCTCTCTCTCCCTCTCTCCATTTCCCTCTCTCCATCTCCCTCTCTCCATCTCTCTTCCTCCCTTTCTCTTATTTTTCCTCCTCGGTCTCAATATTCAACTTTTTCTCATTATATTTTCTCTTCTGACACTTGCAAATCCTATTCCTATCATTAGATTTCCGAGTTTATTGTCTGTCTCTCTTTGAATAATTTCTCTTCTATCCGCCTACCCCCTGTCCCTCTGCCTTCCTCTCCTCTCCCTTGTCCTCCGTCTTTCTCCTGTCCATCCTCCTCCTCCTTCGTGTACATTGGGAAGATAAGCGCCCTGGAAGGAACGAAACCCTCCAATGGTTCCCGGGGAGTTAGTGGGCTCCGGTCGTTGTGTTCACCGCCTGCTCCACCACCAGATTGAGGTCTGGATACGTTTATCGACAAGTAATTGAATTTTGATTGTGAAGTGGACAGGTCTTCAGGCTGACTGACTGGCTGGCTGTTCCTGCTGATGTCATTGCTGCTCCTGCTACTGTTGCTCCTGCTACTGTTGCTCCTGCTACTGTTTCCCTGCTACTGTTGCTGATGTATAAACGTCATGCACCGTGATGTCACAGCAGGTTTCAACTCTTAACATTTGGGCTATACAAAAGTCACAAGAGTAATTAGATAAAAGAATTAACACCCAAATGCCTAATTACAAATAATAATAATTAATTATATGTATTGCTGGTGGTGTCTGGAGCTGGGGTCTGGAGCTGGGGTCTGGAGCTGGGGTCTGGAGCTGGGGTCTGGAGCTGGGGTCTGGAGCTGGGGTCTGGAGCTGGGGTCTGGAGCTGGGGTCTGGAGCTGGGGTCTGGAGCTGGGGTCTGGAGCTGGCGTCTGGAGCTGGGGTCTGGAGCTGGGGTCTGGAGCTGGCGTCTGGAGCTGGCGTCTGGAGCTGGCGTCTGGAGCTGGCGTCTGGAGCAGGCGTCTGGAGCTGGCGTCTGGAGCTGGCGTCTGGAGCTGGTGTCTGGAGCTAGTGTCTGGAGCTGGCGTCTGGAGCAGGCGTCTGGAGCTGGCGTCTGGAGCTGGTGTCTGGAGCTAGTGTCTGGAGCTGGCATCTGGAGCTGGCGTCTGGAGCTGGCGTCTGGAGCAGGTGTCTGGAGCTAGTGTCTGGAGCTGGCGTCTGGAGCTAGTGTCTGGAGCTAGTACTCCTTAATGATCAAGGACGCCTTGTTTCCGGAAGACCCGACATCCAGGCCAGCCCTATCTCCGGGTCGTGGAAGAAAGATGCTGCCTAAAGTTATCACCATCTTAAAGTAGATTAGACATGATTGTTGTTGTTGTTTTAAGATTCAGCTACTGGGAATAAAACGTTCCAAGTAGCACGGGCTATGGTGAGCCCGTAGTGGACTTACCTGGCACAGGAGCCGGGCTGTAACTGTTGAGATTAGACATGAGTTTGGGTGGGTATAAATAGGAGCTGACACGTGTTATCCATATCCGGCAGGAGAGGAAAGGTGGACCAAAATATTCACTGATAATGGTTTGTAGGAATTTTTGAAAGGTGTTAGGATTAGTGGAGCGGTGGAGGATAGGGAAGGGGGGGTTACTTGTGGGTGGAGTGGATTGGGTTGGGGCGTATGGGTGCTTTTCAGATGGAGTAACTGGACGACTCTTAACGCGCTCCACGTAGCCAGCAGCAAGTTGTAAGTTGTTGTTCTTGTTAAAGATTTAGCTATTCAGGACGGAGTGTCCACGTAGCACGGGCTATGGTGAGCCCGTAATGGTTGTAAGTTGTGTCTGAGTTTGAATAACCTAGCCGACTCCTCCTCCTCACCTCTAGCGCCTCCCCTCGCCCCCATATCGCCCCACACCCCCCACCCTCTTCCCCCCCCCCACCCTCTTCCCACCCCCCCACCCTCTTCCCCACACCCCCCTTCCTCGTCCCACACCCCCTTCCTCGTCCCACACCCCCTTCCTTGTTCCACACCCCCTTCCTTGTCCCACACCCCCTTCCTCGTCCCACACCCCCTTCCTTGTCCCACACCCCGTTCCTTGTCCCACACCCCCTCCCTCGTCCCACACCCCCCTCCCTCGTCCCACACCCCCCCCCCTCCCTCGTCCCACACACCCCCCTCCCTCGTCCCACACACCCCCCTCCCTCGTCCCACACCCCCTCCCTCGTCCCACCCCCCCCCCCTCCCTCTTCCCACACCGCCCTCAGGTTGAATCACCTCACACAAAACTGCCAAGCAACCACCACCAGCACTTACTGAACCACCCTTTCCACTTGGCTAACTCAAACACTGACCACCCTTCACAGCTAATCAACTCTACCACCACCCAATTAATGCTAAATCCCACACTCGGCACCTTCTATATAAAGCTGCCAAACCGCTTCTACCTATTGCTACAGGGACTAATTATCTACGCAAAATGTTTCTTCTGTGGAAATCAACATGACACTATTCAGAGGTTTTGTCAACGGGATCATTTTTTACTGTCTAGTTGAAATCATTTATTACTTTCCTGTTGAAATTATTTCTTACTGTCCTGTTGAAATCTCTCTCGGGAATATCTGAATATTCATCACATTGTTATCTCTTGAGATCTATCTTGAGATGATTTCGGGGCTTTAGTGTCCCCGCGGCCCGGTCCTCGACCAGGCCTCCATCCCCAGGAAGCAGCCCGTGACAGCTGACTAACACCCAGGTACCTATTTTACTGCTAGGTAACAGGAGCATAGGGTGAAAGAAACAATGCCCATTGTTTCTCGCCGGCGCCCGGGATCGAACCCAGGACCACAGGATCACAAATCCAGTGTGCTGTCCGCTCGGCCGACAGGCTCCCCGTTTGACTAGTGTCTGACGCTTGTTGTATTGTTTTTCTTATCAAGAGAGATTGCATGGTAGGCTTAAACTACGCGTATGAGTAGTGTAATATTGTCAAATATTAGGGGGACTCCCGGTTTGCCTCCTGCCTTCTCATTCGGGGGGCAGTGGCGGGCGTCGTTCCCCAGAGCAGGCCAAAGCGCATCGTTGAGCCTGCCAAAGAGCAGAATATGGAGGCCGCAACAGCTACTCGCCCTACGCGTATGAAGATCGTATGCATTCAATTGCAGATGGGCAATAGGCCTTCTGCAGTTAAATGTATCTTTAAAGGCTTTCTTATACTTCACAGACATGCTGGAAAAATATATTGCAAATCTGTTGTAATTTCTTTCTTCAAGCGTTTCCATACACTTTTTTACCTTGTGTCGTGTATCCTTGATAAACAGCTGTCATTCAAAACAAAACTAAAGTCAACAAATACTTTAAATGTCATTCAGCAATTCAGCAACAGGTAAACAGAACTGTAATTAAAACGGTAACATCCCCCGTCAGTTTACCTGTCATATTTGCATAATTTGAATATTAAAAATAGTAACAGAAATAATAATATTAATAGTAATACCATTAATAATAGTTGTAAAAATAATTAAAATCCTATTGCTTCCTGAACAGTCATAGTAACGCACATATTTATATGTGCACCCCAAAATTTAGTTGTGTGTGTGAATTTACATATTTGCATTTGTATTAGAACGTAGGGTATATGTACACAGGTGTGTGTATATGTTGCAATGGTGGCATTTGTCAGTGTGTGTGTGGGGGTTGGGGGTGGGGGGGGGAGTAGTTGTGCAAGTGCATTCTCCTTGGGAAGTTCTCCTTAACAACAGCTAAATACGTTGAAACATCTGGTTATTAGACACGCATTCACGTACGTGTGTATGTATATCCGTTCACATGCTGTTGTTCATTACGCCCCCAATGTATGCCTGTGTGTATGCCTATTTCACCTTCATGCACCTGTGACCTTTTGCATTCGCTTGCATGCATGAATGAGTTCATACACAGTCCGTTCTTCCTCAACGTAGTGGCCTGTGTGTGTGTGTGTGTGTGTGTGTGTGTGTGTGTGTGTGTGTGTGTGTGTGTGTGTGTGTGTGTGTGTGTGTGTACTGGACCGCCTGTGAGTGTACACGGGACCGCCCGCGCGTGTGTGCACTCGCCTGCCCTCGACCTGAGTTGCCTACATTCCGACCCTGCAGTGGACCACATCTCCTACCATCAAACAAGACTAGGTTGCCGCCTCACTTTTCGTACATATTTTAGCCACAGAGGGCACCCCGCCTCCTTGCCTCACAGGCCTCTTGTCTCTGTTATTCGTCCCTGTTGTCCCGTTCTTCGTCTGTTGTCCGTCTCTGTGGCGTCTGCGTCGTCTGTTGTCCCCGTTTTATATTAGGGGGGCTTTAACGACATGCCATAAGCCCATTACCGTTGGTTCATGTCACCAGTTGGGAATGTTACAACAGAAGTGAAGAGAGAGAGAGAGAGAAGGGTGAAGGTGGGTGGAAGAGAGACAGAGGAGGAGGAGAAGGAGGAGGGAAGTGAATAGTGCAAGAAACTGCTTTTTCTTTTAGTCCTGCTTGTCCAAGCTGGTGTGGCAGGAGACATGGCGGCGGACGTCTGCTTCCTGTGACCCCTCAGGTGTCTTGAGGGGGTCAACATCTTCTTGAGGGGGTCAATATCTTCTTGAGGGGGTCAATATCTTCTTGAGGGGGTCAATATCTTCTTGTGTGTTCCTACTTTATTTCTTCCTTTTCCTCCTGTGGCCTGATGCATCTCTGGGGTTCTGGGGTCTGCAACATCTCTGGGGTTCTGTGGTCTGCAGCATCTCTGGGGTTCTGTGGTCTGCAGCATCTCTGGGGTTCTGTGGTCTGCAGCATCTCTGGTTCTGGGGTCTGCAGTATCTCTGGGGCTCTGGGGTCTGCAGCACCTCTGGGGTTCTGGGGTCTGCAGCATCTATGGGGTTCTGGGGTCTGCAGCACCTCTGGGGTTCTGGGGTCTGCAGCACCTCTGGGGTTCTGGGGTCTGCAGCATCTCTGGGGTTCTGGGGTCTGCAGCATCTCTGGGGTTCTGGGGTCTGCAACATCTCTGGGGTTTTGGGGTCTGCAGCACCTCTGGGGTTCTGCTGAGCGCAACGTCCTCTCCAGAGGTGACACGCTAAGTGATCCTCCATATGCAAATTTCCAGTGTATAAGTATGTGTCACCGTGTGTGTGTTCGTATGTGTCTTTGTGAGCATTTGTGTGTGCATGTATATGTATGCTTGTGTGTGTGTATGTTTGCATGTGTCTTGCTTCGAACGCTCTTGTATTAAAGAACGCGGACACACACTCACAGGCATACGAGTTATCATACGAGTTTCAGCCCCGCTCCTGTGCCAGGTAAGTCCACTATGGGCTCACCATAGCCCGTGCTATCTGGAACTTTTTGGTCCAAGTAGTGAATCTAAAACAACAACAACAAACACAAACACACACACACACACACACACACACACACACACACACACACACACACACACACACACACACACACACACACACACACACACACACACTTTTAGGGGGCCTCGTAGCCTGGTGGATAAAGGGGCCTCGTAGCCTGGTGGATAGCGCGCAGGACTCGTAATTCTGTGGCGCGGGTTCGATTCCCGCACGAGGCAGAAACAAATGGGCAAAGTTTCTTTCACCCTAAGTGCCCCTGTTACCTAGCAGTAAATAGGTACCTGGGAGTTAGTCAGCTGTCACGGGCTGCTTCCTGGGGTGTGTGTGTGTGGTGTGGGAAGAAAAAAAAAGTAGTTAGTAAAACAGTTGATTGACAGTTGAGAGGCGGGCCGAAAGAGCAAAGCTCAACCCCCGCAAAAACACAACTAGTAAACACACACACACACACACGCACACACACACACACACACACGCACACACACAGCGGCACATCAAGTAGCGCGCGTGTCTCCGTTACATGTGCATGTTATTCCTTGCTTGCAGGTGTGTTTTTGTTCAAACACACACATGTCATTGGGTATACGTGGCCCGACAAGCACAGACAAGTGCCGGCGGACCCAGAGACTCCCGCTTCGGGCTCCAGGACCAAATAAAGACACTGGAATGAAAGTTTTTTGTTTGTTTTTTTGGTACTTCACCGTTACCTGGCTGGCCTTACCTGGCCGGCCTTACTTGGCCGGCCTTACCTGGCCGGCCTTACCTGGCCGGCCTTACCTGGGCGGCCTTAGCTGGCCATAATTCAGCTTTTTTGATCGAGCGTTGAAATTGTGAGGAATCTCCCGTTTGATTCCTTGCTTTTATCTGTTCCCAGAGTGGGCCAGATTGCGTGTGAGGTTCCCAGAGAGTGGGCCAGATTGCGTGTGAGGTTCCCAGAGAGTGGGCCAGATTGCGTGTGAGGTTCCCAGAGAGTGGGCCAGAGTGCGTGTGAGGTTCCCAGAGTGGGCCAGAGTGCGTAGTCAGAGATTCAAGGCCTTTTCGGATATTCTCGATAATCTGGAAGGGTTTTGGGGTCCCGGGATTTCAAGGAATCTGGGGTCCTGAGTGTGGGATCTTTGGGGGGGGTCCAAGCTTTGGGGGTCTCTGGGGTCCGAGGTCTGGGGGTCCCTTGAGAGCTTAAAATTGCAATGCTCATTATTAGTCGCTGAATGAATTTGCAATCATGCTAAACGATATATCATATTTTGTACTTGCAAGTGTGTTCAAATATATTGAACACCTGATGTGGCTTTATTGTGACTCTCAATACACAATTAAGTCGGGTGTGTGGCTGGTGAAGTCGGGTGTGTGGCTGGTGAAGTCAGGTGTGGATGATTATTTTTACCGACTTCATTCAGTCGGGTATAAAAGTCATGAATTGGAGTCGGTGGTATTAATCGGGATAAATAATAAATGAGAAGTCTTTGAATCAATTATATTATAACATAATTATTGTTAAACATTTGATTCAAGTCGTAAATTATTTAAAAACAATAAATATAAGAATTTAAATTGTAAAATTCGATCGTAAATTTACAATCACAATAACCTTTTAACAATACAAGGTATGATAGTAAACATTATTCCATTCTTTACGAGAAGGATTGTTCAGGCAGAATAACCTGTTCTTGTTATTCCGTTCTTGCTGTGTGTGACCCATATTGTCACTTTCATAACTGATTAAAAGATAAAGACTAAGCCACCCAAAAGGTGGCACGGGCATGAATAGCCCGTAAGTGGTGGCCCTTTTGAGCCATTACCAGTATCAATAGATGATACTGGAGATCTGTGGAGGTGCGACTGCACCCTGCGTGACGGGAGATGCCTCCCGCGATAACTGATTTATTGACGTTTGAAATTATACCAGAGAGGGGTGAGGGGGGGGGGGTTACCCGGCTGTGCCCGGGAGTCTGTCTTTTCACCCCCCCCCCCCCCGCCACTTCATCTCAATCTCCCCCTCTTTTCTCCTGTCTCCCCTATTTTTTTCCTTTCTCCCTCCCCTCTTACCCCTCACTCACCTGTGTCAGTCCCCCCTATCCCCTCTTCCTCATCTGGCGTGCAGACTCGAACAGTCACTTCTACTTATTTATGTACTAAGACATCTAGGTACTCGACCAGTCACCTTTTATCGATTACTTGGTGTGAGCGGTCACTTTATGGGACCAAAACAGCCTGCCCAGACCAGCCTATGTCCGTCCCGTATCTCAGACCATTCACCCTGCAAAGCTGGGTGAGACTAGCACCAATCGTCTAGCCTCCAGCTTTATACAGACACACATATTCTCATACAGATATAGATAAACATTGTTTCGATCATTCCTCTTCCAGTAATTTCAAAATGAGCAGTTACAATATTGCAAACAAAACTAAGAGAGATTTATTGATAACAAATGTTCTTTACACCTTGGACTGCAATATAGACTTCCAGCGTTAGTGTCAGCTATTTCACGCCAATTTGTCCAATTCCTGGAGGTGTATCAGTTTACGAGCTTCTAATTTCTTTTGCGGTACGTAACCAATTAGCAGCGGGTGTGCGCGTCTGATTGGTGAGCGTAATGCCGTTTGTTCCCACCCCCATGGCGTCGTCCTCACCAATCACAAGCGCTCCTCGAGGACAAATACGACGATACCCAATTCAGAGGAACGTTGTTTCCACTCCTCGGACCCCTGGTCGTTCCTCTGGTTACCTTGAAGATGGCGAGAGGCTGGCGGCGTGGTGATGTTTACGTGGGGGTGTTTGGTTCCTGAATGGGCACGTGGCGATGTTTATATAGGTGTGTTCGGTTACTAGAGAGCACGTGGCAATGTTTACATGGGGGTGTTTGGTTCCTGAATGGGCACGTGGCAATGTTTACATGGGGGTTTTCGGTTACTAGAGGGCACGTGGCAATGTTTACATGGGGGTTTTTGGTTACTAGAAGGCACGTGGCAATGTTTACATGGAGTGTTCGGTTACTAGAGGGTGTGTAGGGATGTTTATAGTGGGGGCGTTCGATTACTAGAGGGCGGTAGGGATGTTTACATGGAAGGTGTTCGATTTCTGAAGGGGCGCGTGGCAATGTTTACATCGGGGCATTCGATTACGAGAGAGAGAGAGAGAGAGAGAGAGACAGACAGAGACACAGAGACAGAGAGACAGAGAGAGAGACAGAGAGAGAGTGAATTTCGCATTAAGAAACGCGAGGCGAGTGTACGAGGCCTTAGCGAGGTAGTGTTAATATGGCAGCGAGGCGGGCGGGTGGAGAGGCGTGAACAATGGACAAGTTAGTAGGGTCCGAGAAGGTGAATGACTGGGAACGATGATGCAGTTGGGAAGGTCAGCGCGTCGAGGTCGCTTACTGCAGGGGTGAGAGGACTTGTGTGTGCTGAGAGAGGCCTTGATCTCTCTCTCTCTCTCTGTCTCTCTCTGTCTGTCTCTCTCTCTCTCTCTCTCTCTCTCTCTCTCTCTCTCTCTCTCTCTCTCTCTCTCTCTCTCTCTCTCTCTCTCTCTCTCTCTCTCTCTCTCTCTCTCTCTCTGTCTCTCTGTCTCTGTCTCTGTCTCTCTCTTTCTCTCTCTCTCTATCTCTCTCTCTCTCTCTCTCTCTCTCTCTCTCTCTCTCTCTCTCTCTCTCTCTCTCTCTCTCTCTCTCTCTCTCTCTCTCTCTCTCTCTCTCTCTCTCTCTCTCTCTTGTTTTGCTTACCAGGGATGACCTTCAGGTCGTCAGGTCGGACACAAATCCTAATTTGATTTATATACTTTACTTATTTTCGCACAGTTAAGTTCCTTCATATCTTAATTTGTTTCTGTATACGAACGAGCGTGCGCGCGCGCACACACACACACACACACACACACACACACACACACACACACACACACACACACACACACACACACAGTATGCGGCCGCAGCATGGAGCCCGTACCTTGTCAAGCACAAGACGAAGCTGGAAAAAGTTCAAAGGTATGCCACTAGACTCGTCCCAGAACTATGAGGCATGAGTTACGAGGAAAGGCTGCAGGAAATGCACCTTACGACACTGGAAAACAGAAGAGTAAGGGAAGACATGATCACTACCTACAAAATCCTCAAAGGGAATCGACCGGGTAGACAAGGATAAACTATTCAACACGGGTGGTACGCGAACAAGGGGACAAAGGTGGAAACTGAATACCCACATGAGCCACAGGGACGTTAGAAAGAACTTTTTCAGTGTCAGAGTAGTTAACAGATGAAATGCATTAGGCAGTGATGTGGTGA
Organism: Procambarus clarkii; assembly: GCF_040958095.1. Taxonomy (NCBI): domain Eukaryota; kingdom Metazoa; phylum Arthropoda; class Malacostraca; order Decapoda; family Cambaridae; genus Procambarus; species Procambarus clarkii. Next base: position 14,343,575 of record NC_091238.1, read on the forward strand.
AGGCTGACTCCATACACAGTTTCAAATGTAGATATGATAGAGCCAAGTAGGCTCAGGAATCTGTATAACGGTTGATTGACAGTTAAGAGGCGGGACCAAAGAGCCAAAGCTCAACCCTTCCCTCCCCTCCCCCACCGTAAGCACAACCAGGTGAGTACACATACACGCACATGCGCGCGCGGGAACAATTGCGTGCATTAGGGCATTAAATTAGGAATAACATATCACTTGGTTCTCTAACAAGTTGTTCAACCCTGGAAAAGTGGCCGCCTTAGTCGTCTTGTGCTGTCTCACTCATACTCATATTTTGTGAGACATTAGCAGATGTGAGAATGAGAGAGAATGGCAGATGTGAGAATGAGAGAGAATGGCAGATGTGAGAATGGGAGAGAATGGCAGATGTGAGAATGAGAGAGAATGGCAGATGTGAGAATGGGAGAGAATGGCAGATGTGAGAATGAGAGAGAATGGCAGATGTGAGAATGGGAGAGAATGGCAGATGTGAGAATGAGAGAGAATGGCAGATGTGAGAATGGGAGAGAATGGCAGATGTGAGAATGAGAGAGAATGGCAGATGTGAGAATGAGAGAGAATGGCAGATGTGAGAAAGAGAGAGAATGGCAGATGTGAGAATGGCAAAAGTGATAGAATGAGTAATGAAAGAGAATGGGAGATGTGAGTGTATGAGAAAGTAAGAGAACTATCGAGGGAAAGCGCCAAGCCATTATGACTATATAGCACTGAAAACTGAGATCCATTTTTTTTTTTTTGTAATGGGAGACGGGGGGAGAGAGAGAGTGGCATGATTCCAGCCCACCTCGTTACTGTTGAGAGGTTAGCGAACACCCTCGTTACCAGCTGCAACAAGGCAGCCGTGTGTTTGTCGAGTTGCGCTAATGTTTGGCTAAATGTCTCGTGCAAAAAGGGACGTTTAAGAGAGAGATCACCATTTTATCTAGTCAGGATAGATTTTAGATAGATAGATTCTAATCGTTACCCATTGAAGTGTTGCAGAGAGGATGTTCATTGCAACACTGTCAGGTCTTAACAGTTGCATGGAGAGAAACCAAAGGATTTAGGAGTTCGAATTGCCAAAGCTGTTTGCTTGGATTTTATAGTTTATTAATTTAAGTTTTGTATTTCATTCTTACAGCTTTTTTATAATAATAATACAAATTATAATAATGATTATTGGTATGAAACTCGAGAGATTTATTTATTATTTTAAATTTAAATTTTGTTTATAATTTCCTTCAACAGTTTTTTTAACATTATTACTAATAGTATTTATTCGAATTGATATTCAAGACGTTTTAGGTTTTGTTTTGAAATTGTCAAATTAATCTTATGCATAAATTATTGGGGATAAAGTCCATAAACATAAACATTGTGTTTACAGTCCTATAAACACAATAGTGTTTATATATTGATCACAATAGTTGTGTTATTGACCCGGTGGTGATGTTGACCCGGTAGTGGTGTTGACCGGGAAGGTGGTGGTGTTGTATCCCTAGTGATCCTTTGGTGTATAGTTTGGTCATAAAGAATGAGGGTTATTTTACCAAGACAATCATTCTCAAGACAATTGACTTGAGAATGGTCCAGGACGGAACGAAACGTCGTCGTCCCTTCACCTTCTAGTGTGTGGTCTGGTCAACTTATTTTACCAATACATTTCATCCTTTTTAGGAAATAAATTAGTGACTTAGCACCTTTTCAGACAAGCATTTCCTTATTTTCACGAAGATTCTTAGCTGCTGTTTTGACCTCCGGAGACGGTATGGCGTTTCTTTCCTCCTGCCAGAAGGTCTGCTTGTAAAGTATGACCTTCTTGAGTATGACCTTGAGACACAAAGGTCACCACCACTTTGTAATGGTGACCTTTGCGTCTCAAGGTCAAATGTGTCTCCCAGCAGGATCTCCAACTACCTACAGGGCCAGTCCACTTGGTCTGGATATAACGATGCTGTTTATTCCAAGATTTGGAAACACGTGTGAAATAGATCTTAATGGAACTATTTACTCCATTACCCTAATCAATATTTAGTTATTATTATTATTATTATTATTATTATTATTAATTATTTATGTTATTACACAGAGAAATCAGAGTAACGTGATATATTATCAGTGAGAAAATCCACACGAGCTGTAATGAGGATTTTGAACTATGAGCTATTTGTCTAGAGCATGGGTCTGGGTTCATTGGTTCGAATCCTCATCACGGCCCCCTGCGGATTTTCTCATTATTATTATTTAGTCTTGATCTGTTTCTTCTTTGCCCTGTATTCACCCTCTACTTCATGCAAACACGCATAATTTGATGAATCATGAGCCACGTACTCAATTTCGTCTGGATATGGTCTCCATCTTGATTCTCCCCATCTGTTTCTCTCTTTCTCTCTCTGTTTCTCTACCTCCCTTTCGTCAATCTTATCGAATTTACATCTTATAAGATACTCCTGCAAAACGTAGGTGGGGAAAAATGTAAATATGTTCAGAGTTTGAATAGTTTATTATTTAATATTTAAAATCTGAGAGACATAAATGGTTTAACTTCAGAGAATATATATATTTGTGTTAAACTCGTCTGGTTTCAAGTTTCATGCACTTGGAATATAGTTTAATGCGATTTGGGAATATTGTTTTATTTACTTTAAGTTTAGTATATCAAGTTGGACACGTTATATCTCTTAGCAAAAGGGTTAAATATGAGTAATGCAAGAGGAAATATCTCACAAATTGATTCACGTCAGAGTATGGCTTTTGTATTCTGTATTTCCTTTTTATTGTCACTTTTTTCTGCCGAAAACAAGATTAAAGGGAAATGAATGGAATAAATTCTATAAGAAAATGAGTGAATGAAAACGAGGTAAAGATGAAGTACGTATGTTAATGAATAAAGGGTTTGATGCAATGAATAACATATTTTATTGCAACTCATGGAGTTATATGTGAAGTGAAAATTTGAATGAGAACAACGTGGGGGAATTGATGTTCGTGAATCATTTTGAGACAGATTAATACTTTTTTGAAGGGGGGGAGGTAGGAGGGGTTTAATACCGTTGATAGGACACACACACCTGTGTAGTGTGTGTGTGTGTGTGTGTGTGTGTGTGTGTGTGTGTGTGTGTGTGTGTGTGTGTGTGTGTGTGTGTGTGTGTGTGTGTGTGTGTAGGGGGAGGGGAGCCAGTGGTGGTGACAGTGACAGAAATGCCCGTCCAAAAATGTATCAGGTAACGACCTACAGGTATGTCAAGGCAATTAATTAATGCGTTCTCTGGCCACTATGATGGACAAAATAAGTTATCTGCGTGCAGCGCACGTAGAGTGTGTGTGTGTGTGTGTGTGTGTGTGTGTACTCACCTAGTTGTACTCACCTAGTTGTGTTTGCGGGGGTTGAGCTCTGGCTCTTTGGTCCCGCCTCTCAACCGTCAATCAACAGGTGTACAGATTCCTGAGCCTATCGGGCTCTGTCATATCTACACTTGAAACTGTGTATGGAGTCAGCCTCCACCACATCACTTCCTAATGCAGTGTGTGTGTGTGTGTGTGTGTGTGTGTGGGGACATATTACTGCTTGTGTGTCTACCCTTTGCTGCCAAGGAAACCGGTAAACTCCTGTTTACTTGTAGCAGTCACAAGTCCTGATTTGAGGTGGCCAATAAGTCTATAATTCAATATATAATAATACAATATATAATAAATCAGTAAGTCAATAAGTTTTGAGGCCACAATAAGTCGTATAATCCCTATGTACGTATGACGTGCAAGTGGCAATGGCTCCAAACTCGATAGTCACAATTTCGGACAGGAAACAAGAGATACTTTTCTCACCCTCTCACAGGGTTATGAAGCTATGGAACCGCCTACTCGCCGAAGCCGTCAATGCAAAAGACATTACTTCACCTCAAAAAACATTTGGAAAATTCCTCAGGAACACTGGGCGAACCTTGAAAAGCCAATGGTTTCCTTTCCCCGCCATTAGAGAGAGATAGTGGCCCTTAGGCAAATTCAGGTAAAAAAAAAAATATAAATATATATATATATATATATATATATATATATATATATATATATATGTATATATATATATATTTATATATATATATATATATATATATATATATATATATATATATATATATATATATATATATATATATATATATATATTCTGTGATGCAAAATAGAGATGAGCTCAACAGACAAAGCCAATGTCTAATTCCGGGTTAACCATCTACATCAAATTATAATAACTTAATCATTCATTGTGCCTGGGGGACAGGCAGCCAGTGTACATACATGTTAGGCTTATATCGACGTCCCCCCCCCCTCCTCCGGGTATTGTCCTTAGAGCTGCGTAAGAAGCTCTACAGAGTGGCGAGATTAGACCTTTACAAAGGTCTGCGTATATTATCACGATGAGGAATATATGAAGCTATAATAGAGCTCTCAACCCTCGGTGTGGATACTCTATATACTCTATAATCCACTCCCACAAGGCAACGCACCCTAATCGTTACCTAAAAACAATACTCACCTCCTGGAAAAATAACACTGACCAGCAACCAACTGCTGGATCTGTTATCTTCTTGATATATTAATTGATGTTATGCTAGAATGTGGGAGCCTTAACTCGTATACTTTTAAGCAAATGGAGTCTGTGATGAGTGCGGATTCGCCCGGTTGTCCCCCTAGCTTAGTAATCACTCAATAATGATAACGACTATCTAATGCCACTAATCAATTATATTTTCCCGAATGTAGGGTATGTGGCTTTTGATAAATTTTCGATTGACCAAGGACTTGGTAACCAGAGGGGGTGAGGGTGGGGGAGAATTTACATTTGAAGCATAATTCTGATATTACTAAGATATATATATATATTAAGTCAAAAATCAATAACAATAATAAACATACATAAGATTCATAGCAATACAACTTTATGTATCCCCCAAAGATCTCCAATAGGTTGCAGCTCTCTAATAATACTGTTGTTATACTTCTCAATCATATATTATACACAGGCATTAAATGATATTGATATTAAATGATATTGACTTTAAATGATATTGATATTAAATGATATTGACTTTAAATGATATTGATATTAAATGATATTGACTTTAAATGATATTGACTTAAAGTAAACACCCTCATCATCGTCAGTTCTCGCTTAAAAATACACTTAACACTACTCTGTTCCTCTTAGATCAATGAACAATTATCGGTAATAATATTTGAACTACATTCCACTATCAGCTCACTCAGTAAACACAAATATGAACTTAACCGTCGGATTTGCAAATGCATAATTGTGCATATAAATGAACTTTATCTCTTCATCTCACCTGAGATGAGATGATCTCAGGTGTATATAACGAAATTAATAACGAAAATATCAAGAATATTTTCACTGTACTGTTAATAACGAATAAGCACTGTTAATAACGAATAAGCACTGTTACTAACGAATAAGCACTGTTAATAACGAAAATAGCAAGAATAATCACTGACCAGCCGTTCCCCATCACTGCCTTTTTCTTGTCTGAATCCTAAGGCTTCTCCCTGTCTACCTATCTACCTACTTACCTATCTACCCACCTACCCACCCACCTACCTACCTACCTACCTGCTTACCTCCTTCCTTACTTACTTCTAAATAAAGATGGTAATAAATGTAAGAGAATCCGGAAAGTAAAAAAAAATGTGAGAATTTTTGAATTACAGTTTAGATGTGGGATATTGGCTCGTCTTCTCTCCTCTGTCTCATGTTTTTGACAGTACCTCTCTTGTCTCATGTCTTTGACAGTACCTCTCCTGTCTCATGTCTCTGACAGTACCTCTCCTGTCTCATGTCTCTGACAGTACCTCTCCAGTCTCATGTCTCTGACAGTACCTCTCCTGTCTCATGTCTCTGACAGTACCTCTCCTGTCTCATGTCTCTGACAGTACCTCTCCAGTCTCATGTCTCTGACAGTACCTCTCCTGTCTCATGTCTCTGACAGTACCTCTCCTGCCTCTCCTGGAGACAGGAGAGGCACTGTCTCTAACAGTACCTCTCCAGTCTCATGTCTTTGACAGTACCTTCCCTTTGTCTTCTACCTTCAGATATTACCACATGTTTGTGCTGTTCGTTTTTTCTAGTTGCTTCTTGCCTGTCTCCTTGTCTCTCCTCTAGCCCAGGAAGAATTTTCACCCGTCTGTCCCTCTCCACCCTTCCTCCAGTGTTTACTCCTCCTCTCTCCTTTTAATAGCTCAACCTCTACCTTCCCTCCACTATCCTTCTCTCCCTTATGACTTCTCTATCCCCACTTCTCTCTCTCCATCCCAAACCTCACACCACCTCCCTCTTCCCCCCCCCCTAACAGGTCGCCGTTCAATCTTTCGACCGTCCAAGTGGTTGGGCACCGTTTCTTTCTCCTTTCCGTCCCATCCCAAATCCTTATCCTGATCCCTTGCAAGTGCTATATAATCGCAATGGCTTGGTACGCTCTTCTAATAATTTCCTCAATTCCCTCCTTATCGAGCTCTATCCTCCTTTCTCCTATCCCTTATCCATCTCCCTTCCCTCCGTCCTTCCCATCCCTCAAGCCACCGAGTGAGGACCTGGTTGATACCTGGTTGGTTGGACCTCTCCAGGCTGCATGATAATATGTTATTGAAGTCATTGTATCACGCAGTAGCTAAATCAGAGGAGTGTTAGGACGCTTGGTGCAGCTGTCATCGTTGGTAGTGAGAGCTCGTAGTGTCCCTGGTGTCCTCTTGGCTGGGTGACACACAGAATCTTAATGCCTATAGTCAGCTTGGGTTAACCTGTGACTGGCTCTCTGCGGATCAAAACATGAATACGAGATAAAGTTATTGACGGTGATAGCTAATTGGAATCAATATATATTTGTGTAAAATTGTTGAGAGATGGAGTACTGTATATCCCGCACCTCTTCCTCCCCTATTTATTAGGTTTTTCATTCCCCCCATTATTGGTCTTCCATTACCTTTTTTTTAAGTTTCTGGATGTTTCATAACGACCCCCCGAAGTAAATCGCTTAAGCAAGTATCTATGTTTTCAGGGGGTGGGTGTGCGCGCGCATCTGTCTGTCTGCGTCTGTCTGCCTGCCTGCCTGCCTGCTTGCCTGTCTTTTTCCAGTTATCAAAAATACCTCCTTAGCGGATGACGGATTTTGTAAAATTTGGCGGAGAAAAATGCTGAATTAGTGACAAAATCAATGAACAGATATTATAGGATGTCCAATGAAAAAAAATTGAGGCTTCACCAAAGAAGTTGATGTGAGTGGGCGCAAAGTGCATTCCAGATACAATACAAATTATATACAAGTTATATTTTATTTTCTGGTTAGCAATACATCTTGTAATTATTTGCAACCGAGAATTATTTAAATTCGTAGCGAGACATTTATATTAATAAACGTCTCGTTAAGATTAGTTAGTATTTGTTGAGACGATCACTGGCCTCGGCATTATCTGCTTGTTGCAAATTGTTATGACTGTTTGCGTTATATTTCATTAGCCTTCAGGTGTTTGTCGTGTATGTGTTTGAACATAGTCTGTGGAGCGTGGTCTGACAGTGTGTGTGTGGGGGGGGGGTTGTGGGGGGGGGTGTGTGTGTGTGGGTGTGTGTGTGTGTGTGGGTGTGTGTGTGTGGGTGTGTATGTGTGGGTGGGGGGTGTACTCACCTAGTTGTGTTTGCGGGGGTTGAGCTCTGGCTCTTTGGTCCCGCCTCTCAACCGTCAATCAACAGGTGTACAGGTTCCTGAGCCTACTGGGCTCTATCATATCTACACTGAAACTGTGTATGGAGTCTGCCTCCACCACCACATCACTGCCTAATACATTCCATCTGTTAACTACTGACACTGAACAACTTTAATGTCTCTATGGCTCATTTGGGTACTCAGTTTCCACCTGTGTCCCCTTGTTTGTCTTCCACCCTTGCTAAATAGTCTGTTTTTATCTACTCTCTCAATTCCTCTGAGAATTTGTAGGTGGTAATCATGTCTTCCCTAGCCCTTCTGTCTTCCAGTATTGTGAGGTTTAATCCCAGTAGGTTTCCTCGTAACTCATACCTCTTAGCTCCTGGACTAGTGTGGTATTGTGTCAGCAAGGCGGACAGCCCGCCTGCTATCATAACTCGCATTATATTCCATATTTCTAAACGTTTTTCCCTTCATTTCCTCTTTTCCATCTTCGTTACGTCCCCCCCCCCCCTTCAATTTACCATTTACACTCCTCTCAATTTGCGCCCTTTCCCTGCAGTTCGCACCACCTTTCCCTTTCCATAATCCTATCCCTTCATCCCTTCCTTTCCACCCCCTTATATCTACTCAAACAATCACGTTCCCTATTCCTTATTTATTCACCCCCCCCCCCCTCCTCACACCTTGTTTTTTATATTCCCTTTATCCATCTCCCCCCCCCCTAGCCTCCCCCCCCCCTAGCCTCCCCCCCCCTAGCCACCCTTGACCTTCCAGATCATTTCACCCCCCCCTCTCTCCCACTATCCCCCCTCCCTCTCACCCCCTCCCATCCCCAGCCCCCTCTCACCCCCCCCCCCTCCCCATTCACCCTCCAGAATATATATTAAACACAATAACCTAAATTACCGAACCAATCACGATCAAGGAGCGCTAAAACATTATCAGCGACGTCTTGAGCGGCGGAGAACGGAGAATAGCCCCACTGGCAGGAGCCCACTAGGTCGCTCTTGGCGTGCTTGGCTCCGCTTGTTTGCATCGCACATTCTTGACCTCTGGCGACCCCGTCGACACCAGGTGGGTGGGGCAGCCATCGGGGGTCGAGCATATATGGTTGGGGAATAACAATGGGAGTGGGCGTCTCTCGTCACCTTACGGAACTTGGGACACAAGGTCGCATCTCCCTCGTTCCGGGCCACCCACTCGAGCGGCCTTAATGCACTGCTTGGATTTCTTAGTGCATTTAGCGTCGGTTACGGATAGCAAGGAGCTGTCGCTCAGCTGTGGCGTTGATAAATAGGGTCTCTGTAAGCTGCCAGCATAAAGGCGAGAATCCCGCAAGCCTCTTCCGCTTACCCGAGTCTCGGTTGCACCGGTTCAGTATTTCAGTAGAGAGGGGAGGGAGGGGTAGGTTTTGGAAGGAATGAATTCAATTGACAGATCGGGTCGAGGCCTTACTTAGCGACCCCGGCGGTAGTGTGTGATAAGCCTTATCTGGCGATGCGGGGGCGAGGTCTGTAGCACTCGGGGGGGGGGGAGAGAAGAAGGTCCTCCTCCAGGGGAGAGGGAGAGTAGTAATCGCCTTTTCTCTCTAAGGATATTGCTTCAGGGGGACCTTATCACGGTTCTTAGATCCTAAAGCTACTCTGTCCCTCTTCAGGGCCGCCCTTCGTAGAGGCTCACTCTCAACGGGTCATTCTACTCCCTCACTCTCAACGGGTCATTCTACTCCCTCACTCTCAACGGGTCATTCTACTCCCTCACTCTCAACGGGTCATTCTACTCCCTCACTCTCAACGGGTCATTCCACTCCCTCACTCTCAACGGGTCATTCTACTCCCTCACTCTCAACGGGTCATTCTACTCCCTCACTCTCAACGGGTCATTCTACTCCCTCACTCTCAACGGGTCATTCTACTCCCTCACTCTCAACGGGTCATTCTACTCCCTCACTCACAACGGGTCATTCTACTCCCTCACTCACAACGGGTCATTCTACTCCATCATTCTCTCGTTTTCTGTGATTTGTGAACCAAAGTTGCTATGTCCAGTATCACTTGGCCTCATTCTCGGTGATTCGCTTATTTTCTGTAACTTCAGGTAGCTTCAGGCAGCTTCAGGTAACTTCAGGTAACTTCAGGTAGCTTCAGGCAGCTTCAGGTAACTTCAGGTAGCTTCAGGCAGCTTCAGGTAACTTCAGGTAGCTTCAGGCAGCTTCAGGTATGTGCAGGCGATGAGTCACAATAACGTGGCTGAAGTATGTTGACCAGACCACACACTAGAAATTGAAGGGACGACTTTAGCCTTCAATTTCTAGTGTGTGGTCTGGTCAACAGCTTCAGGTAACTTCAGGTAGCTTCAGGCAGCTGCAGGTAACTTCAGGTAACTTCAGGTAACTTCAGGTAACTTCAGGTAGCTTCACGTAGTTTCAGGCAGCTTCAAGCAACTTCAGGTAGCTTCAGGTAACTTCAGGTAACTTCAGGTAACTTCAGGTAGCTTCAGGTAGCTTCAGGTAGCTTCAGGTAGCTTCAGGTAACTTCAGGTAACTTCAGGTTGCTTCAGGTAGCTTCAGGTAGCTTCAGGTAACTTCTGGTAACTTCAGGTAACTTCAGGTTGCTTCAGGTAGCTTCAGGTAGCTTCAGGTAGCTTCAGGTAGCTTCAGGTAACTTCAGGTAACTTCAGGTAGCTTCAGGTAGCTTCAGGTAGCTTCAGGTAGCTTCAGGTAACTTCAGGTAACTTCAGGTTGCTTCAGGTAGCTTCAGGTAGCTTCAGGTAGCTTCAGGTAACTTCAGGTAACTTCAGGTAGCTTCAGGTAGCTTCAGGTAGCTTCAGGTAACTTCAGGGTCTACAGCATTTAAAGCCGGCGCGACGTGAGACAAAAAACATCAACGTATGCCAACTTTAGCCTGACACGGAAATATATACACACACACACACACACACACACACACACACACACACACACACACACACACACACACACACACACACACACACACACACGGTCAATATATTAACGTATGATTCAATGTTAGTATCATTTTACTGCTCGTAAAGCGTGACTTTGACGCTTGTATCAAAGGTAATAAAGTTAGTCGTATTAAAGACTCAATATGCGGTTTTGCGGGGAGTCGAACCCTTGGGGGGGGTGGGACGGGGAAGCTTCAGCACGTCGCCTTATACGACGCCACCTGAACAAGGCAACCACATAAGCACACGAGAATGGTCGACCAATTCTAAATGTTTACCCAAACCATCTTGGGTGTCCTCCCCCCCCCTCTCCCCCTCCACACGTGTATACTGCACTCAAGGGCGTGTTTGTTCATTGTGAGAGATTATCTCCACCTATAATCCCTCCTCGGACGTCTCTGAAATGGATTTTTACGAGTAGTGAACTCCCCCCACTCCACCACCAGCACCACCATCCTTGTTGTTAGTCGGTGGGGCGGCATATTGTTGTTGAAGGTGGGATGCATTACTGGTTCAAGTTCAAGTATGTTTATTGAGATAAGCAATAAATACATCTCAAAGGGATAGAGTAGCTTAGGCTATTTCTGCCCCCCTTGCATTACTGGTGTCTTCAAGTCACACACTGTTTTTGCTTTCCTCTTGGATTTAGTTTTGAAAAAATGCAAACTGAATTGCGTTGTTTTACAGCTTAAAGGTTAACAAACAGATGTTCATTCGTTTTTCTTATTGAGGCGCTGATTCGCACTCGAAGTTAATTTTGGATTCTAAATATATTTCATCCGATCGCTAATGTGGAAATTGCATAGAAAAAGGTAAAATTAATCCTTTCCTGCTCTTTTCTCGTGAGAACATTTACGTTTTAAGGCATTTAAGGCGTGTTCCGATTCACGGAATCGGAACATGTTTGGCAGCCATTTCTGGTGAAGATGAAGAAAGTAAATTTATTAAAACAGTAGACAAAACAACTGCATAAAACTACTTTGCGATACGTGGAACAAAGGTCAAGAAAACCAGTTAAAGCAGCACATGTTATCAAAACTAAAACATTATCAGTGGTTAATACGCCGTACCAACTGTATACACAATGCCAACCACAACAGCCGAAGCAGAAACTGTCCTAGGTCCAAACAAAAAAAATCAGAGCCATAGCTGTGCTCCACAGGTGAACAAGACAGAACAATCGACGGGATACAGGAACGAGAAAATATGACAGTGGCTCAACAGATAACAGATAACACAAGACATGACTGCCAGTAAAGACAAAAATAACAAACGAAATTTAACATAGATTCATAGGATAGGGAGGTCCCCGGCGTGGCCCGGGTCTCCCCGGTGATGTCTGCAGCAAGCGTGTTAAGCTAAACGATCACCTCCTCCCCTAAGCTAACTTCCTGACCTCAACCAGGTTGCATCCTGGTAGTTGCCAAGCTCCCAGGTACCCACACACTGCTAGGTGACAGGGGAACGTGCCCGAACGTCTCTGACCTGTCGCGGGAATCGAACCCGGGAACTTTCGCTTGGGAACCAAGTACGATGGCTATACAGCACTACGGACAAATTAAGCGAGGAAATACTAGGAAAAACGGGACCAATAGAGGACTAGCAAAGGCATTTTTTATGCCCAGGTACAAGACTCTACCTTCTACCCATTTGCTCTGAGACAAGACTCTACCTTCTACCCATTTGCTCTGAGACAAGACTCTACCTTCTACCCATTTGCTCTGAGACAAGACTCTACCTTCTACCCATTTGCTCTGAGACAAGACTCTACCTTCTACCCATTTGCTCTGAGACAAGACTCTACCTTCTACCCATTTGCTCTGAGACAAGACTCTACCTTCTACCAATTTGCCATGATACTGTGGGTGTGATTGCTCTCGATGTTGGTGTGGGTGGTGGTGAAGGCTTCCATGTTGGCGTGGAAACACATGCACAAGCCAACTGCTTCATTTTATATAATTAGATAAAATGTTAATTAAAGGGAAAAACGATTTAATATTTACAAGAGTAAATAAAAACTATTGAATAAGGAAAACTGTAAGAAAACTAACTTTGACGGACACCTTTTAATAAATGCCAATAGACAACGATAACTTTAATAAATAAGAATACATTGATAAAGGCGAATATATCTTCCTCGAGACATATATCTCTTGACGGAAATAGTGGAAGTAAATAGTGGCCTTCGTGAGAAAAATAATGAAGCTATACAATGGTATCGAACTCTCGTCCGCAAAATCCTCAGGCACACGTACAGCAGGGTTGCGGGTTCGATCCTCTTTAAGGCTCAATTTTTCACCCCCGTTACGGTCTTGTAATTCCATTGTATAGTGACCACAATTACTAATGACTGGATTACAAGTGGATGATTGTATGGGGGCTTCAAGGCTCCTTTTACAACAGGTTGGTTGATTGACGTGACGAGGAGGAGGAGGAAGAGCAGGAGCAGCAGGAACAGGAGGGGAAAAAAGGTATTCTATTCTCAGGCAAAGCAAGCAGGCAGATATATAGTAGCAATGGTGGTAGTAATAACTGGCCCAGACCAAACTTCCAGTGTAATCTTCGACCTGACTCTGGGGGGCCCAGAATCTCCTAGATTTCCCCAAATTCATTCTTTCCCTAACCTCCCAATTTCCCTCCCTCACCCATCCCTCCATATTCTCCCTCCATGCGTCCATCCCCTCCTCCATCTATACCTCCGTCGCCTCAGATTCTCTCCTAATGCCCCGTGGAGGATTATATCAGATTCTAAAGAAGAAATGAAAGGCTAATCAGATTGTCTTAAATGCCCAGGTTGAGGGTTTGACGCTGATCAGAAAGGGGAGTTGGGTGATGGGGGGTGGGGGGCCATTGGGAGGGGGAGGAGGATTTTGGGGAAATTTTGGAAGGTGATAGCGAGGGAATAGGATTTTAGGACGGGATAAGGGCGGGATAGGGATAGAAGGAAATTGGATAAGAATAATGAGAGTAAGGTGGGCGGGATGCTTTGAGGGCCGTTTGATATGTTTGATAAAGGTACGGATAGCGCACGAATATTTGATGGGGCGTGGGCGTGCAGGTGGTGGTGGTGGGACGTGGGCGTGCAGGTCGTTGTGGGACATGGGCGTGCAGGTGGTGATGGTTCGAGGCTCTGATAGCCCAAGTGAATGAAATAGTATTAATCCACATTTATATAATTTTTAATATATATATATATATATATATATAACATATATTAAACAATATATAAATATATCCCGGTATATCATTAAACATTTGTCAGAGCCGCTATTGATGCTCAAAAATGGTTGAAAAAATTATTTATCAGAAACATTCGACAGCTGTCAAGTCTGAGACGGAAAGAGAGACAGAGATTAGACAGTACCTGCTAGGATTTAAAGACGGAAATACCGTGGATTACGAGCTTCCCGTCCTAGACCTCACGAAAGGAATTAAGGACTAGGGACATGTAAGGAAGTAGATAAGAAGTGAAGGGAATTACTGTTGGAGGGGGGGGGGAAGGGTTCTTGATATCCTTGTAGTGAAGGGAACCTCACTGACGGAGTATGCAGGGTGTTACTTGGGCACTACACGTTCTCAACATGTTAGCTTCAAGCTTCTTGTAAGATCAGTGTCTATTAAGTTTTGACAAATATAAGATGATTGCGTGGAAGCTGATGGATGCGGGGGAGGGAGGGGGTGAGAGCTGGAGGATGAGTGATGGATGAAATATGTGAAGGTTGACGAATGAAGAGTGGATGCGAGGCTTGGCGGATGAGATGTGGGTGTGAGAGTTGGATGCACGTATTACAGCCTAATTCTTCTTTTTCTTCGGCATCCTTTTCTCCCCTAACACGACTTCCTGATCTACATCACGAAACACGAAGACGTTGAGACGAGACATTCTCACGACGCAAGAGAAGATCTCCATCTCTCACGGATCCACCTGTCGTTGTTATTAACATATATATTTTCCTCCTTTTTCTTCTTTTTTTAACGAGAGTTCCTTCGTCTTGAGTGCATCCCACTTGATAGTATTCGTGACAGCTGCTGCATCTTATCAAAGGTGGCATCATTACCCGAGCGAAACAATGCATCCCTTGCCGCCAGACCTCGTGACAGATGCAGCATCTTATCGTAAGGTGGTATTGTTACCTGGATGAGTGATTTCCCGGTGTTTTACGTCGGCGCTGATCGATTGGCATCCGGGTGTGAGGCAGATGGAAGTGTTCGGGGCTTCGACGGGTCGGGGGTGATTAGTTTTTCTTAGACGAGAGGGTTGGGAGAGCAGAGGGATGGGATGCTGGAGCAGAGACGGGATGCTGCATCAGCTCTGCTTTTAGCACTGTGATCGCCACAACCTCTGGCAAACACGTGGTACATCTGTAAATACAGATGTAGATTAAAATAAGCAAATGAATGAAAATATAATAATAATAATATAGGAATTTATCAAAATATTACTGTAGAATGAAATATATTTTGAAACGAATGCTAGTGAGACTTTGGAACTAGACTGAATAAATCCCTACATCCTTGTATTATATGCACTTATACTTGTAATCCTCCCCCTTGTAGTCCTCTAAAACGCTTGCACTGATCAGTAATGCTGGCCACTGTAAAACGGATGGGACGGTGGACGGTCCACATCAGAAGAAATCTGGAAATCAGAATTCATCATCTCATTGTTGGGAAGATATTGCAAATATTCCCATGTTAAGAAATAGGAAAGCACCTTTATAAATCTACCAAGTAACAAGAAATTGGATTTTATGAGATGAAAACATCACACCAGATCTGCTACTTCAGTTGACCTAAAATTGACACGTCTCTCGAATATGAAGATTCCTGTGTCGTAGCCTTGGATATTGTGGATCATTTGATAGTCTGATTTAAAGGTCTGGATTATTTCATAGTCTGATTTAAAGGTTTGGATTATTTCATAGTCTGACTTAAAGGTCTGGATTATATGATAGTCTGACATACAGGACTGGATCATTTGACAGTCTGATATAAAGGACTGGTGTACAAGTATTTAACCTGGAGTTAATGGGGCTCTTTTACATCTCACCGAAGACTACTCAAGTAACTGGTACCTTCCAATGTGTAGTCAACAGTTAATCCTCCTGTCTCTCCTTGACAATGGGATCTGCCATCTTCTTGCTTATGTAGACATCGGCATTCTTTAAATACTGTCGAGAGGAAAGTTAGAGACCTCAGCATTAGAAAACTGCACAGAAAATTTTATTTTTAAACTATGTAAAAATTATGGAAAATAGTTTGAATGTTTAATAATTAGTACGTGTTGCTATGGGTATTATTAAACAGGGAATTTCATTACAGTATTAAATAGGGAAATTGAACACAATATTCTTCCCCGTTAGATAATGATAAGGGTATTGATAAACAAAATTACCTTATTTTGAAATGTATAGGAACTGCTTCGGCTACTGGATTAAACATGTGACGGTCTTATGCCGTGAAGTTTGTGCCTAGCGTGTGTAATAGCCTGTACTCCTACATACAGCCTATACTCCTATTTACAGCCTGTACTTCTGTTTACAATCTGTACTCCTGTTTACATTTTTTACTCCTGTACAAAGATTATATCCCTGTTTGCACACTGTACTTCTGCTGTCAAGCCTGCCCGTTGTGTCTTATACGTACAGAATAACGCAATGAACAAACCGTTCGAAATACGTAGCAATAATGCCCCTTTAAGAAACGGCAGTTAATTTACGAGGCAATTAGAGCCCTTGATTACACGCGTAATACAAAAGGGAGGGGGGGGGGTACATATCCCGCCAAACACACACCGGAACTACGACGTTGGTACAACGTTCGAACAAGTTTTAACACTTCCTAACCAGTTATAACAACCAATATAGCAAGTTGTAACTACGTTCTAATACGTCATAAACACGTTAAGCCAACATGTAACAACTTTATTACAAGTTGTAACAAGCGGAAAATAGACAGTTTCGGTTTGTGTTTCCAGGGATATAATTAGGTCTAGATAGGTGACAGTGGTTAGGAAGACCATCCCATACATCATAAAACGGAAAAACGATGACGTTTCGGTCCGGTTCAAAGTACATAACGTAGCAGGTAACGAAATTGTTTGGGCAGTGCCTTTCGCCCTGTAGGTGATAGACTCCTAGGCTGCTGCTGCCCTTTGATATCAAAACAAATTTCAATATCGTGATTTATCAATAAGAAACTTTGTTTTGGCAAACCTCGTAGTTTCGGGTGACTACGTAGTGGGAGACGTTGGTTCGATCCCACGGTCCTGCTCCAAAGATTGTCTGTCGAGGGATGTTTACCTTCTCGCTCATTGGACCGCAATAACCTCCTTGTATGGAATGAGACGGTGCTCCCGGGAGTAACTTATGGAGGCCCCTTTCTCTTCTGGGTCCAACCACTTGAGCTGGACGGTAGAGTGACGGTCTCGCTTCATGCAGGTTGGCGTTCAATTCCCGACCGTCCAAGTAGTTTGGCACCATTCCTTCCCCCCCCCCTCCCCCCCCCCCCCCCCCCCGTCCCATCCCAGATCCTTATCCTGACCCCTTTCCCAGTGATATATAGTCGTAGTGGCTTAGCGCTTTCTCCCTGATAGTTCCCTTCCCTACCCCCCTCCTCTTCTGGCCGGAAAATATTAGACTGAAATGTAATTTTCGTCGCTTGGATTAACCCTGTTATCTTCTATCAGTTAATACCGATCAAAAGTTGTGTAAATATCTTGTTTATTTACCTCCAATGAGCTCGTTGCTGTTTTGTTATCAGAGAAGTAACTTTTCCATCAATCAACCGCTCTAACAACTCTAAGAATAGATTGCAACTCTCTGACATAACCACATAAAATCTTGTCATTCTAAAATCACAAGTAATTGAGTCCTTCGTCCTACCCATATAATAGAGCCTTTGAAAGCCCCCAATCACGGCAGGCGCTCAGACGTTACGACCTGTTCTTGCATAATTAGTCTAAAAAAGTCGTCGCTTCCTCTTGGACCCGATAAGACCGGGTGTTTTGAAAGCTTCCAATCCTGTTAGTCGGCGAGTGGGCCCGTTGAGCCCTAGTCGGTATAGGCTTTTGGGGTGCGATGGCTCGTAAGGGCTTACCTGTGCTCAGATCCTACACGGTAGCTTGGTGCTTCTTCCTCTTGCTGCTGCTGCTGGTGCTGCTGCTGCTGCTGCTACTGCTGCTGCTACTGCTGCTGGTGCTGCTGGTGCTGCTGCTGGTGCTGCTGCTGGTGCTGCTGGTGCTGCTGCTGCTGCTGGTGCTGCTGCTGCTGCTGCTGCTGCTACTGCTGCTGCTACTGCTGCTGCTGCTACTGCTGCTGCTGCTGCTGCTGCTGCTGCTGCTGGTGCTGCTACTGCTACTGTTACTGCTGCTCTGCTGCTGCTGGCTATGGTGGTGCTTGTGGCGACGCTCTGTCATTGACTTCTGCTTCCAGTAATGGTTCGGGAGGAATAGAGGACTGTTGGTGTTGGTTGGTTGTGGGTTCTTGGAGTGATGGTTGTGGCGGAGTTACTGCTTCTAGGAGGAGTTACGCAGGTTCAGTGGGTTGTTGGTGCTGGTATTACTATGTCTACTGGTATTGTGGTGGTGTTAGTGGAGCTAGTTCTGCTGTTGGCAATTGTTGACATTGAAGCCTGGAAATATATATATATATATACATATATATATATATATATATATATATATATATATATATATATATATATATATATATATATATATATATAATGTATGTATACCTTGACCACACCGGCGGTATATATGGTGGCCTCAGAGACCAAAATCTTTAAAGTCCCCCCCCCTCTCCCCCCCCCCCCCCCCCCCACACCACTTGGGGTGACCGTTCAAGTGGTTGGGCACCATTCCTTCCCTCCCCCCCCCCTCCTCCCCCGACCCATCACAAATCCTTATCCTGACTCTTCCCAGGGCTATATAGTCTAACGGCTTGGCGCTTTCCCCTGATCGTTCCATTCCTTTCCCCTGCCCCCCATCCCCCCCCCCACACACACACAGCTTTTTAGCTCCATGCTGAGGTGGGACCAAAGAGCCAAAGCTCAACCCCCGCAAGCACAAATAGGTGAGTACACACACACACACACACACACACACACACACACACACACACACACACACACACGCACACGCACGCACACGCACACGCACAAGCGCATGCCAAATGTGACACCAATATCATAAATGGGAGGAAACGTACAACAGTAGACCAATTCCATCAACATTAGGGAGACGGTCGGCCGAGCGGACAGCACGCTGGACTTGTGATCCTGTGGTCCTGGGTTCGATCCCAGGCGCAGGCGAGAAACAATGGGCAGAGTTTCTTTCACCCTATGCCCCTGTTACCTAGCAGTAAAATAGGTACCTGGGTGTTAGTCAGCTGTCACGGGCTGCTTCCTGGGGGTGGAGGCCTGGTCGAGGACCGGGCCGCGGGGACACTAAAAAGCCCCGAAATCATCTCAAGATAACCTCAAGATATGCCACTGACTAACACACCCAGCAAAGCATTTATAAAAGGGCACTAACCACACGCCCAACATAACATCTGGACAGGATAAGGATTATGTTCGAACGTAATCTGTGCAGCCGGTCCTTATCAACGAGGAAATGGCTGTTAATCCTCCAAGGATGTGAATTTAAACGCAGATGATGAGTCACAATAACGCGGCTAAAGTATTTTGACTAGAAGGTGAAGGGACGACGACGTTTCGGTCCGTCCTGGACCATTCTCAAGTCGAAACGTCGTCGTCCTTTCACCTTTTAGTGTGTGAATTAAAATGGTTTACACATGATTCACAACTAATGACGTTCGAACATTTCTTGAACAGTGCTTCGACCTCTATTCAAATTTCACCTCAATATATGCTTCCCCCCATGTATATATAAAATATGTATATATGTATTGTGTGTGTGTGTGGAATAAAATTACTTTGGGAGGAAAGGGGGAGAGTGGAGGAGGGCGTGGTAGCCATAATCTCGATGCTGGAGGACCACTCCACCCTTCTCCCCCACTCCATCTGTCAATACGGATCCTGGCTGACAAGGTGGAGCCCCCCTGCTCTCCCACCCCTCCTGAACCCTCCATGCTGCCCTTCACCCTCTCTTCCTTCCTCACCTGTTGCCCTCCACCTCACCTGTTGCCCTTCATCCCTCCTGTTATAGTGCTCTTCATCTGCCACATCTGTCTCGTTCGTTCGTGTACTCCACCCAGGCTGCCCTAATTATTTCCATCGAAACTCTTGCCCCCGCCCCGTCGGCACTCTTGCCCCGCCCCGTCGGCACTCTTGCCCCGCCCCGTCGGCACTCTTGCCCCGCCCCGTCGGCACTCTTGCCCCGCCCCGTCGGCACTCTTGCCCCGCCCCGTCGGCACTCTTGCCCCGCCCCGTCGGCACTCTTGCCCCGCCCCGTCGGCACTCTTGCCCCGCCCCGTCGGCACTCTTGCCCCGCCCCGTCGGCACTCTTGCCCCGCCCCGTCGGCACTCTTGCCCCGCCCCGTCGGCACTCTTGCCCCGCCCCGTCGGCACTCTTGCCCCGGCCCGTCGACACACTTTTTGCCCATCTTTCCCTTCGATACTCCAGTACAGTCTTGCCAATGCCCATGATGTTGTACTGCTGGATGAACAAAAGTGAGCAAATAGAGATTGGTGCCCAGTCGATCCTCCTCGGCCAAGACTTGAATTGTGTAGAAATCTCTTCATAGTCATTAGTATTATCAGCCAGAGGGTTCCATCAATATTTTAATTATATAATAGCATATGCACTCTATAGCAAATTTAGAAATTAATTATCGGATATACACATGACACTCTTCAAGCCTGACTCTCTTCAGTCCGGTCGCGTATATACGCTTAATACTTGGTGTTGTTTCTCAGGACTATGCAGATAGCCTGAATATATATTTTTATATATATTAATACATATAATATATGTAATAATATATGTAATATAATATGTATGTATATGAGACTGTACAGGCCAGATAACTCCGGCTGTGACCTTCACTCACTAGTTCTACCACCACTACCCATCCCCACCAGCACCACCACCACTCATCACCATCACCTCCACCACCACCGACCACAACCACCACCACCCACCACAACCACCCACCATATATGTCATGTTTACACCCACTCTGTTACGAGTGCTCCTCACCATGTTTTCCACAACCTCTCATGACACTAAAAGAAACAACTTCAGTAATAAAACAGAATAAAGCTGTAGTCAATACCATTCATAATCAATTTATTATTTGTGTATTAATACATTAAAGTACATCTGCATCAGTGGGCTGCGCTAGACATATGGAGGGGAGTACAGTGTGTGTCAAGAACTACGTTTTGCTAAGAATTCCCATCACACAGGTTAGTCATACAAAGGCATGTGATCAGTAGTCTACACTGGCAAACTATGGGGGCATTATGAGGATATCATCAATAACACGGGAGTTAATAAAGTGATTTTTCAAAACACCTACCTCATGCTGGCAGGTCTGAAGGGGGGTTTATTAATTAGGCATTTAGCAATGCAGTGTGAGAGATCATGACCCAGTTCTTACTCACAGAATGCACCTGGAGTGCTCGGGATTGGATTGTTCGTCATCTGCAGGCACCTGCCACAGGTAACGGTAGCCACCTGCCACAGGTAACGGTAGCCACCTGCCACAGGGAAGGGTAGCTACCTGCCACAGGTAAGGGTAGCCACCTGCCACAGGGAAGGGTAGCTACCTGCCACAGGGAAGGGTAGCCACCTGCCACAGGGAAGGGTAGCCACCTGCCACAGGTAAGGGTAGTTACCTGCCACAGGCAAGGGTAGCCACCTGCCACAGGGAAGGGTAGCCACCTGCCACAGGTAAGGGTAGCCACCTGCCACAGGTAAGGGTAGCCACCTGCCACAGGTAACGGTACCCACCTGAACAGTCTGAAGTTGGGCTGCCCATATACATAGGTTTCGAATCTAAACGTCATAGATTTTTATTCTGGGGTTTTCAAACCTTTGGGAGTCAATAATTTCTATCCTATTAGAGCTGAGTGTTTGGAACAATACAATCTTGACAACGGAGATGGGGATACCTGGGTCTAATTCAACTTTATCCTCGATAAACGGTAATTTGACTGCAATGTCTCTCATTATGATGGGTTATATTTATGTGAGATGGTATTCATACAAAAGAAATTCTAAACCCTTTACTCTGTGCAGCGGTCAAGTCATTTATAATTGCTAGTATGAGGTTCTTGCTGTCGATCTTGCAGGAGAATTTTCAATTGCTTGATGAACAGGCTTTGCAACAAAATATTATTCCTTCTCCTGTGATTTGTAATGTTCCGGTAGCTAGTTGTTGTGCCGCTAGTTCTGCTTGTATGGAGGTCAGTCAGTTGTTTAACCTGACATTGACAGTGTGTGTGCAAAATATTATTTCTATAAAGCTACATGCTGCTGCAGTTCGTCCAGTAGAGGATTGGACTGATCTATCAGACACAGTGCTCGTGAGATCTTAAATTTTCGATGGAGGAGGCAATTGTTTCAAGTGTGACAGCTTTGAGAAGAGCAAGATTCTCATTACCTTTCTTGGTGACAGGTGTATAAGATACTTGAATGATGGAGTACAGATAAAGAGGAATATCGGAGACAGGTAGATTGCAGTTAAAGTGAATGTTCAGTATGATGGGATTGTAGGCCTTTTTACTCGGCCATTTATCATACAAGGAGTGAGTTAGTATGTTGGCACCAGTCAATAGGGTGTTAACAGCACTGAATAATTTGTCTGAGCAATGCAGGAGATGTAGGGTATTTTATAAAAAAAAATTAGCATTAGTTGTGGTTATGTAAATTCTACGGACTCGACGCATATTATTTCACTTTGAAATATTCGACACTCATTATTCTTAAAAGATTTAAAACTTTTATCGTCTTTATTTCTTTAAATAAAAATCTAACAGATACGACCTTACGATCGTATTATAATTAAGTGTATTAGTTTATTGATTGGTGTATGATGTGCTTGGTGTATGTTGGGTGTGTAGTGTATGCGTGCTTGTCGGCGTGTGTGTGTAAATCACAGCTCTCATGGGTCAAGACAGTGATGACTGACGGTCAGTAGTCATGCACACAGATAAGGAAGAGGGTATCACCACAGGATTTGATGAACTCTGTGTTCTATAGGATGGTAGCCATCACTGTTGTCTCAGTTCCCCACCACCACCACTATCACCACAACCACCACGAATTATCACCACTACCACAACCACGAATTATCACCACTACCACAACCACCAATTATCACCACTACCGCCTTCTCCACCACTTACACCACTAACCACCGCCACCTGCCACATGTAACTCAGCTCGTCACCACTATTCACAATCACCACTGCTCACCACCACACTCACCTCTCGAAGGTATGGTGATCAAAACATAACCCAATAAGCCAAAATAGAACCCACCAAAAGCGTCCTATAAAGAGAGCAGGACTGACAAAGCGTCGAAAACACTATTATGAAACCTAATTCTCTGGTTGGTTAGTTTCCAGATTCTACACGAGTATTGCCCCCCCCCCCCCCAAGTCTTTGAATTTATTTAATTAGGTGTCTTGGTGTTCAATCTATTAATTATGCTTGTATTTATAAGCTTTATATATGTATGGTGATAATTTTAATCTATAGTCAAGTGTCTCTGGCGAGTTTGAATATTGAGGAGAACGGCATAACCCGGTGTTGAAGATATTTATGTAAATTACAAATGGAAATGGTCCCAAGAATCTGAGCCTTGCGGTACGCCATTTGTAACGTCTAGCCATTTCGTAATGTAAAAAATACATTAGTACTGGGTAGTACTAAAAAGTAATAAAGTTTAGTACCCAGTACTCTGTTTAGTACTCCCCTAGTTCTTTTCATCCTCTATAAGCAATTTTATAGCCATCTTAGCGCATATATATTCGCTTATATCGCGCTCCTATCTTCATCAAAGAAGTCCCTAAGGAACTTGAAACGCTTTTTTGACAACCTATCCCTTATTGTCTTGCTTTCTTCGCATTGAAATTGTCACAAAGAATCAATGGTGCTTGCTAGAGATGCTGACCTCTTCCCTGGAACCATTCTTCGCGTTTCTAAGATAAAAAAAAAAAAGAGTCGGGCTGTCCGTCGACCACTACCCCTCTCTCTCTCTCTCTCTCTCTCTCTCTCTCTCTCTCTCTCTCTCTCTCTCTCTCTCTCTCTCTCTCTCTCTCTCTCTCTCCCCCCCCCCTCCCTCCCTCCCTCCCTCTCTCCCTCCCTCCCTCCGGGTCAAGGGGCTGACGGGTCGAACCCACGTGCCGAGAATGGCCAGTAAATCAGAGAGTGCGGGTTAGTGTGTCGGTGCGCCGAGATGGCCCAGCCCGATAACCGCAGCGGTGGAGCCAGGCTCTATGGCCGCTCCGGTGACCGCCACCCGATACTTACCCGACCCGCGCGCCCAGTAACCGCGGGTCTGGTATGTGTCCGCTAGGGTCAGGGGAGGTATGGTGGTGATGGGGGCAGCGCCAGCGGTAATGGTCGGCTATTTGGGTGATGGAGGATTTTGGTGGTAGTGGAAGCGGTTGACAGGGGCTTTTGTCTCTGGTGGTGGTAGTCGTGGTGGTTGTAATTGTGGTGCTTTTTTCTATCAAACAAAAAGGGTTCAATGCACACGGTGCGAAATTGTTTTTTTTTAAACGTTCATAAACGCCTTTTGTCTCATTTGCTTCCCCCAGCACCCCCATCTTGAGGTTATCTTGAGATGATTTCGGGGCTTTAGTGTCCCCGCGGCCTGGTCCTCGACCAGGCCTCCACCCCCAGGAAGCAGCCCGTGACAGCTGACTAACACCCAGGTACCTATTTTACTGCTAGGTAACAGGGGCATAGGGTGAAAGAAACTGTGCCCATTGTTTCTCGCCGGCGCCTGGGATCGAACCCAGGACCACAGGATCACAAGTCCAGCGTGCTGTCCGCTCGGCTGACCGGCTATTCTCGTGGTAGTGCTTCCAGCTTCACTGTTGCTCCAGGCCTGGTGGTAGTGCTCCCTGCAATAGACATTACACCCACAATATACACTCCCACACGAGCCTCCCTCCCCCCCCCCCATAGGCGAGATACCTCTACTGAGCTGGACTAAGATCCACCAAGCAACCACCAACGAAACCTGTACATCTTTCCTCAATCATGACGTCATTGTTTCCATTCATTAAATCGCTCACGAGCTTGGAAATTTCACAACCCAAGCTTATTATTGTTATAAATAGTCTCGTAGTGCTTCAAAACTCATATAAAGTGTTTAATAAACGTTCACAAAGCCGCCATGACTGAGATAAGATGCACAGGTTTCGTAAATACTTGAAGCGTGCCCCCTGGACCCGAGAGAGAGTGGAGCTCACTGCTCCTTATCGATGACGTATTCGTATTGATTGTCTTTTTTTTAATTGGAAGGAGTCAGAGAGTATGGTGCATCGAACCTTCTCAAATCTGTCAAATCTGTTCCAACAATTTGTTTTTTTCCATTTTATTATGCGTGCGCGTGCTTTTCCTTATTCATAGGGACTAATATTGGACCGGAGTAGGGGAAAGGGAAGGTGGATAATACGCTGAAAGAAATTGGAGGTATGGAAAGATTGAGCTGAAAGAAGATAAGAACATAAGAATATTAGAACAAAGGTAACTGCAGAAGGCCTATCGGTCCATACGAGGCAGCCTATCTATAAATACCCAATACCATTCAAAAGGGAAAATTATCTATAGAATAGACCCCCAAGAAGCATAACCAGGCGGGGATGGTGGCCCCAGCATCGCGCATCTCTCACTTGCTTCCTCCTCTCCCTCTCCAAAAAAATTCTAATATGTCTCTCCAAAGGTGTGTTTACCCGGGCCAATCTGCGGAGGGCGGAACGGGGAGTTAAAGTGGAGTTTGTTACGTTTATCAACACAGGCGAAGCTGTTGTTTAAACAGCACTCACACTGCTGAGACAAACACGGTCAGGGACGGAGAAACAGCTTCACCAACTGGCAAAATATTTTTTTTTAAGTGACCTTCCGCTGGGTCTTTCTTCGTTGGCGTTGGCAGAAGGGGGGGAAGAGGAGGGGGTGTCGAGGGGGAGGGGGGTAATAGTGGGAGGGGGGGGTAAAAGGGGGGTGGTAATAGTTGTAGAAGGTGGTGATAGACAGATAGATAGATAGATAGATAGATAGATAGATAGATAGATAGATAGATAGATAGATAGATAGATAGAAAAGAAATGTTGTGGAAAACATTATATGCATAGTTTCTTAATCTATTTATTACTATGTTGTTCGTAATTATAATCTGCTCGTGTACACGAAACTAATAGCATGTCGTTATTTTGTCCTCGTGTCTACCCGAAGGTTATCTATAGGGATAGATAATATATATATATATATATATATATATATATATATATATATATATATATATATATATATATATATATATATATATATATATATATATATATATATATATATATATATATATATATATATCCGGAAGGCAGAGACTTGATTGGGACATTGATGATATTCTTAAATATCTTTAAAGTCTACAAAAACTATATGATTTTTTTAACTGTAAACATTACAAGGAGCCACGATGGCATTAGTATCAAAGACATTCTTGTGGTTGTAGCATTTGGAGTTAGGAGAGAGTTGTATAAATAGATATTATTTACAAGAGAACGATAGACATTATATCAGTTTCTAAAAAGGAAACGATTAGTAAAATTATAGGTAAAAGGGTAAGATTAGTTGCGCGCTCTCTCTCTGTCACACACACACACACACACACACACACACACACACACAAACAAACAGACCTCCCCCCCCCCTTACCATTCTTCCCCAGATTATCTTTTTCCCCCTTTCAAAGAACGGGAGATAAAAATAATCAGATCTGCTTGAGTGTCCAAACACGGAAGACTTTGACCTCGACACGCTCCCTTTTCTGCAAGGAAGGGGAGTGCTCCTTTTTTTAATTTATTATCCTCCTGTGATGGATTACAGTGACCTTTTTTAAGGAACTACAGCCTACAGTGTTTTATCCTGAGTGTAGTGAAGAACTGAGATGAATTAGTTGTAAAGATAACACACATTTTCATTCCAAATTGAGCTTCAAAGATTAAGCTAACAACATGGATTACAAGATTGAGGAGCCATTAGACGGCCGATTACTTGAAACACAGGGGGACCGGGAGCTAGCGCTTGACTCTGGCAATACAGCTAGGTAACTAGGCAAGCAAACAAGCGCACATATGCACACATAAAAATATATATAAAGTCAAGATACGCCATATATGCTAGACTATTCAAACACACTCGAAGAAACGAAAAAAATTATGTTGCGTCTTAAGCCCAGAGAAGCTGTCTAGCAGGGTGAGGGGGTCCTCTGCTGGCCAGTAGGGTGAGGGGTCCTCTGCTGCTCAGCAAGGTGAAGACAGCAGAGTCCTCAGCAGGGTGAGGACTCTGCTGCTATCAAGCAGTCAGCAAGAAGAGTCGGCTGGAGAAGGAACCAAGCAGATGGGTTATTAATTTTTAAACGATATGAAAATTACTGTTTTCGCTCCCAAATAGTTTATGTCCTCAAGAGCATTAATAATAATAATAATATAGCCAGCATCGTCAAGAACAGTAATAAGATTGATAATATTTACAAGCAAAAAAGTAGCCATTTAAGTTTTCTTTTAATTGCCTTAATTAGTAAAGTTATCAAAGCAATGCCCAACAATCACTAACTTGGATGGTGTGACAAAGTCACTTGTTCTCACGCCTTAATACATCTTTATTTTGACGCTGTTGGTCACTGTGTCATAATTCCGGTGCTTCAGTGACACTAAAAACACCGCAATTTGACGCTTCAGATCAATGTTCAACGGCTTTGATAGCTTAAGGTGGTTCGCTAGGGTTCGAACGCTTCTCGTTAGGCACAACCATTGCAAATTATACGCTTTTCCAATCGTGAGAGGCTGAGCCGAGGAGCAATAACAGCTTGCATGATAATTACAAACTATTATCTTCTAACTAACCGTGCAAAACTGTTTGCAATGTTGCATGATTCCTTTCTCTGCCTGGTGACGTCAATCATTGGCCAGCAATTGCAATTCGTTGCCTATATATATATATATATATATATATATATATATATATATATATATATATATATATATATATATATATATATATATATATATATATATATATATAATCTTGATTCTATTAAAGTCGTGTTTTCTGGTAATGAGGGTTATAATATTCGTTGAAAACATGTTAACAAATGCAATAAATTGTCTTCATTTCCTCTTGGATCCTAAGCCTTATCTTTGAGACGTTATCTGGATCATTTGCAAGCCTCGAGGGGTCTTGAGAGACGTTCAGACGCTCTCCGCTGGAAACCCTCTTTTAGGTTAAGCTGGCTAGCCCCTGTAGTCTCCAGTCCCTCATAGAGCAGCAGTGGTGAGGGGCTAAGCATGTAGAGGAAGAACGATTATAATGAGTGCTTGCCTTACCCTGGTGGGGCCTCTTTTGTAAATATTGACGGACGCAGATTTCTTTTATTTCATAGAATATATCACATACTCTTGTTGGCTCTCGTGGGCAGTAAATGGGGAGTGTTTATATGCTCGGTAAATATGGAGGGAGAGTGGTGTGTGTGTGTGTGTGTGTGTGTGTGTGTGTGTGTGTGTGTGTGTGTGTGTGTGTGTGTGTGTGTGTGTGTGGGTGGGGGGGTGGGGGGGTTGGCTTGGTGTAATTGGTTGAATATGTTGGTTGGTTTTGTGTTTGGTTTAGTGCTTTTGTTGGTTGTTGTGTATTGGTTGCTTTTGTGTGTGTGTGTGTGTGTGTGTTTGTATGTGTACTCACCTAGTTGTGCTTGCGGAGGTTGAGCTCTGGCTCTTTGGTCCCGCCTCTCAACCGTCAATCAACATGTGTACAGGTTCCTGAGCCTATTAGGCTCTATAACATCTGCACTTAAAGCTGTGTATGGAGTCTGCCTCCACCACATCACTTCCTAATGCATTCCATTTATTAACTACTCTGATACAACAAAAAATATTTGTCTTTATGGCTCATTTGGGCACTCAATTTCCATCTGTGTCCGCTAGTGTGTGTGTGTGTGCCCCTTGTGTTAGGTTATTTAACACAAGGGGCACACGCACTAGGGGACACAGGTGGAAATCGAGTGCCCAAATGAGCCAGAGAGATATTAGAAAGAATTTTTTAGTGTCAGAGTGGTTGACAAATGGAATGGTTGTGTGTGTGTGTGTGTGTGTGTGTGTGTGTGTGTGTGTGTGTGTGTGTGTGTGTGTGTGTGTGTGTGTGTGTGTGTGTGTGTGTTGATACTTGAAATAGTGGGAACTAATACTGGGTCACAGTAATCGTAGACCATTTCACTGCAGGGGTAGTTCTGCACTGATTCACTGCAGGGTAATTACTCACCAGTTCACTGCAGGGGTAATTATACACCAGTTCAACAGAGTAATTACTCACTAATTCACTCTGCTCATACGTTAGTCTGCGAGCAACTGCGTCTAACAGCCTAGTTGACCAGACAACCACAAATCGGGAGGCCTAACCTAACCACCAGCCTGCCCCCCACCAGCCTGCCCCCCACCAGCCTGCCCCCACCAGCCTGCCCCCCACCAGCCTGCCCCCCACGAGCCTGCCCCCTACCAGCCTGCAGCAAGGTGGTGGCAGTATTCATGGCCTGTGCTGCCCCCAGTGGCTCTCCTCCCTCGAGGTCAACACCGGGACTGTCTTTTTCCAGCGGCGGGTGTCGGGGTGTAAAAGATCCCTCTCCAGGATCCACTCCACAAGACCATTTTCAACGTCATTTCTTTTTCATTTGTCAAGTGTGTTTGTTGAGCACATTCCCGCGGGCCCTCTCCCTTCAGCCCTTGATGGTTGCTTGTGTGTGCGTCCACTCACCATACAAGGTGTGTGTGTTGGGGGGTGGGATGGGGGAGGGGAGGTTATCTTCTTGAGGTTATCTTGAGATGATTTCGGGGCTTTTTTTTTTAGTGTCCCCGCGGCCCGGTCCTCGACCAGGCCTCCACCCCCAGGAAGCAACCCGTGACAGCTGACTAACACCCAGGTACCTATTTTACTGCTAGGTAACAGGGGCATAGGGTGAAAGAAACTTTGCCCATTGTTTCTCTGGAGGTGAATATGGGACGAGGAGGGTTGTGTGTGGTGGAAGGGAGGAATTTTGATTTTGGAGGGAGGGGTTTATGTAGAGGTGGATTTATGGGAGGTTTGTGTGAGGGAGGGGGTTAGGGGGGTTGCATTCGTTGCTCTCTGAGCTTCTGAGGGGTTAGGTTTTAGGTCCTGGGTAGCAGCTGGGGTTAGCTGGCCCTTACATACCCCTTTAGGTTCTATGATGTTTACTGTGGTGTTCATGTGTGCGGAATCTGGCTCCACTACTTTGATCTGTGTTGAACTCATCTCCTCCTTTGAGGAAGCTTTTTCCTGCTGCCCCTTAGTGCACTATTGTGTTTGCTTCTGCATCCGGATCCCTTCAGTGTCAAGCAATACCTTTATGCATATGATCAAAGTCCTCTATGGATCTTGTACGTTTTGATCATATCTCCTTTAGCTTTTATTGTTTAGGGTCCGAGGCCAGATTATATACCTAGCCAAAACGTTAGATGGAATACTGTCACACACAGAGATCACACTAACGTGACGCATCAAATGATGCATCATTGGGATTTGGAACCTAGTGGATTTCTTCATGGAATACTGTGTTATGCAACTCCAGAGATCTCATTTTGACGATGGAAGATTTATTATTAGATTAATCAATCGTCTGGTTTAGGATTTGGGGACTAACAGGGTCCTGAACCCCTTTGGAGGAGCTGGTGGGACTTCAGCCCCACACTACCCCTTCAGTTCGACTCATCCTGTTGGAGAGTCGAGTCTTAACAACATCTTACCTGAAATTTGACTGAATATTTGATCTCATATTGCTTCAGTGTCCAGGTTATCGCACAAGATAAATTATTTGTCAATCGATACCTTATCAACCGGGCTGTAATTCATGCGTCACTATGCGAGCGGCGGCGTCTAACAACCTGGTTGACCAGAAGGCCTAGTCAGAGACCGGGCCGCGGTGACACTGATGCTCAACAACCGTCCCAATGTGGCTGTTATACATCGGGGTTATGTAAGGCAAGGTGATTATCAGAAGAAAGCGCTAAACCAGTAAGACTATATAGCACTTGGAATGGGTCAGGATAAGGATTTGGTATAGGATCGGAGGAAAAGAATGACGCTAAGCGACTTGGACGATCGGGGATTGAACGCCGGCCTGTATGAGTCGTTGTAATGTTCAGGTTGACGTTTTTTGGGGGGGATTTAGCCTCAATTCCCTGCTCCATTTTCCTCCAGAAATGCCCGTTGATTGTAACCATTGTGCTGTGTTGTCCTGGCGGATCACAATCAGCTGGTGTGTTGCAGGCACGCGAGTCTCTCTCGATTGTACGCCTTTGTTTATTTTGATGTGGCATAAACAAACCTTTTTGTTTTATAAACAAAGCCATTTGCAAATTGTGTGTGTGTGTGTGTGTGTGTGTGTGTGTGTGTGTGTGTGTGTGTGTGTGTGTGTGTGTGTGTGTGTGTGTGTGTGTCGGCGTGCGATACAGATCGAATCGTGACCTTCATATCGCGGTATGCATCAAATCGCGATCCCGTTTGCAATGTGCGGTAGTGATGCTGGTGTTTGTACAGGTGTGTTTGTGCAGGTGTGTGTTTGTGCAGGTGTGTGTTTGTGCAGGTGTGTGTTTGTGCAGGTGTGTGTTTGTGCAGGTGTGTGTGTGTGTGCAGGTGTGTGTGTGTGTGTGCAGGTGTGTGTGTGTGTGCAGGTGTGTGTGTGTGTGTGCAGGTGTGTGTGTGTGTGTGTGTGTGTGTGTGTGTGTGTGTGTGTGTGTGTGTGTGTGTGTGTGTGTGTGTGTGTGTGTGTGTGTGCAGGTGTGTGTGTGTGTGTGTGTGTGGAATGCCACATGTGTGGATGAGTCCGCAAACTGTCGTTGAAACGTGTGTAGCGGCTATAGGTCTTTGAAACAGATGTTTAAGGAGTCAGACCATCGAAACAGATGTTAAGGAACCCATGTAGTCATTTAGCTGGATGTGAAGATAAACTATTAAAGACTTTATAAGCTTCGAGAATTCGCAACCCAAGATTACTGTTGTTATAGAGACCCCCCCCCCCCCCCGTCCCCCTCGTAATGCTTCTCAACTCGTAAGATGTTTAGTACAGGCAGACTAAGCCTCCACGACCGAAGGAAAGATGTACAGGTTTCGTAAGTGGACACGTGAATGTTTTTTGTGAATCCGAGGTGTTAGGATGTGGAACCATGGTTCACAAGTATGCCATTAACATGGGTGCGACAGATGACCGTGTGTGAGAAATAGAGATTTTAGAGAGAGAGAGAGAGAGAGAGAGAGAGAGAGAAAGAGAGAGAGAGAGAAAGAGAGAGAGAGAGAGAGACGACCGGTTTTGGGAGATATAAGTAATTATGAGAGATTATCGCAATTTGCAGATAAACGTAATTGGGAGAGATGAGTACTAATTGTCTGACACATCTCAACCCCCCCCCCATTCCCCATCAATATATCTCTCCCCCATCCCACTCCCATCCCACTCCTCCTCCCTTCTCCCCCTCCCAATCTCCATCCCCCCCCCTCCCAATCTCCATCCCCCCGGTCACCCTCCCCCCAATCTCTTGTTTCACTCTGTGGCTCGTAAATCATACCCCCTACTCCCACCCCCTTCTCCATCACCGTGTATAGTAACACCTTCAGTGTATACGATACACCCTGAGTGTTGAGTCCATGGGGGAACTGCACATTATTTTTTTTAATTTTGCCCCGAGGGGCGAGTTTATTGGGCAGCGCCACTCATCCTGTGAGTGGACACACCGCCATAGCAGCGTGTACAACACTCCCCCAATAGGAAGAAACCCCCGCTGGGTTGTTCATCCTGTCACTTGTACCCAGACACAGCTGGGACTTGCTTCTCTGCACATTAGCATTAGTGTGCGTGTTCTGACCGGGTGGGCGGAAGTACAAGAACGCGTAGTATCGCGTGCGTATAGCAGCCCTGGGTTAACCAGTTTTGAATGGTTGATGGGCTGAGCCGACTTTGAAAGATTGGAAGCACTTGCAAAGGAAAAATTCAGCCACATGTTGATGGCAGTGAAGCTTATCTGAAGGAAGGTACCGAGGGCGGAGATACGACGGAAATAGATTTGGTGTTGTAAGATAGATCTTGTGTCACCTCTGACACAAGTGTTGACGAACTAGAAACCTGGATGAGGAGGGAGAGAATTATCAAGGGAAAGCTTGCCAAGCCATTAAGACTGTGGCTGGGCACTGGGAAGTGTATTATGTATGTCTGTAGCACTGGGAAGGGGTCAGGATAAGGATTTGGGATGGGACGGGGATGCAGGATTGGTGCCCAACCACTTGTGGACGGTCGGAGATTGAACGCCGACCTGCATGAAGTGAGGCCGTCGCTTTACCGTCCAGCTCCAGTGGTTGGGCGGTAGGATGAAGAGAAGAGGAGAGTTGTGCGAGGAAATAGCAGACAGATCTTATTTCTTAAGAGATGGGTCAGAGTGACTTCATCTTCGGAAAGGTTCGCCTAGCCACTTGGGCTGGACGGTAGAGCAACGGTCTCGTTTCATGCAGGTCGGCGTTCAATCCCCGACCGTCCAAGTGGTTGGGACACCATTCCTTCGCCCCGTCCCATCCAAAATCATTATCCTGACCCCTTCCAAGTGCTATATAGTCGTAATGGCTTGGCACTTTCACTTCATAGTTTCTTTCCTTCCATCTGAAAGGTTCTACCGGTGTTCTTCAAAACTATCTGAAGCTTACTCAGAGGCCTCGGACACTGTGCTCTGCTTCACCAGTTTCTCTCGTGTGATCAGCAAGACTTTCAGCGTATCGAACACGTACTAAACCAGATTTAGTCCTGTTTAACTTTACAAAATAATTTCAAAAGACAAATATTGCCTTGCGTATATATGTCTTTTTTTAAACATTAATGGTGACAAATTGCATAACAGAGCGTTCGTTTTCTCAGTTGAACATGACGATATATGATAAAAAGTCTGTGTATGTATATGTATGTATGTATGTATGTATGTATGTATGTATGTATGTATGTATGTATGTATACCATGTATGATAAAATGTGATTGATCATAATCTTGTCGTTTTCTTAACTATATTAAAAATCTCAACAGAACAACCTATACGCTAAGACTGACTGGATGTCTTTCTGATAAATATTGAAGCAGAGTTATAACGCCAAATTAGTTTTGACGACTTGATAAAAGATTTTTGCAATTCAAAAAGTAGGGGAAAAAAATCTAGATAATATCCTTATAAGTAGACAACAATAAGCAGTGTTGTGCGCCCTTTGAGCCATGTATGTTTAAATTAAGTGGAATTAAAGATGCTTTGCTTCATACAAAACAGTAATATTTCTCTATCAGAATATTTTACATATTCCACCAACCATTTTTGGTCCAAAAAGGATTTTTTTCAAAACTGAAATAGTTCCAATAGAGCACATGCTTCAATAGAGATAATACCACATCTTATATTGTCATATAATCTTTTGGACGGTGATTGAAAACAGTTTACAATATATTTCTGAATTTACCTCCCCCCCCACCCCCTCATTTTACAGTTTATTAAAAAAAATAACAAAAGAGGTGATAACAAACGTATATGTTATTCTGTTGCTCTGGTTAGACGTTGGCTCGTATTGCTTGCTGCTATTTAGTGTTAAATATAGGTAAACATTACAATCAACCATGTTTTACTTTCCCCTCCAATATTTATTGTCTCAATAGCATTGGAAGGATCTAGGGGGGGGGAGAGGGTCGGGGGAAGGGCGGGGGAGGGGGAAGGGGGGGAGGACCATTATTGGGGGTGTTCTGAGTGCTTCAGCTGGCCTTAATCCGCCCCTGGTGCGTGGGAGGGATTTTTATGCACCAACAGGAACATTTACGAGAACTCCTTGTGTAGCGAGGCAAATCCCCACCCCTCACCCACCCCCTGTTGTGTGGTGAGAGGTACCCTCCTCCCCTCACCCACCCCCTGTTGTGGGGAGAGGCACCCTCCTCCCCTTCCCCATTGCATGGCGAGAACCCCGCCCTCACAGGTTCAGTGCTGGGAGGTCCCCTCCCTCATTCCCCATCACCCCCCTCATTCCCCATCACCCCCCCCTCCCCCCTTTGCAAATCCGATCTCTGCCCCCCTACCTTACCCCTCCGTCCCCTCACCCCTGTACGTTGCCAGCCCCCCTCCCCCATCCCCCCCCCTCTCCCTCTTCGGTACGTTCTGGGCTTCAGGTAAATCTGGGCTTAGTTTAATTAGATAAGGGGCTTGCAGCATCCCGTGGGCGTGGAGTGGGTATGTAGTTCGTGGGCGTACTATAGCCCGTGGGCGTGGAGTGAGTATACAGCCCGTGTGGGCGTGGAGTGAGTTTACAGCCCGTGTGGGCGTGCGAGTTCACCCGTTCACCAACATATGGGCGTGCCGGATTGCCTCAACCATAATTAACCGCTAAGAAACGTATACTCAATGTAAACCAGCTCATCTGTTCTCCGACAATACGCAGCGGATGATATATCGCATGAGGTATATTAGCATATTTTGTTTTTTTTTTCTCCCCCACCTGTTGAATAATTACGACAGCGACTAACGATTGGTGAGGAACCTACACCTCAACCACCTGTTCTCAGCCACCTGTTCTCAGCCACTTGTTCTCAGCCACCTGTTCTCAGCCACCTGTTCTCAGCCACCTGTTCTCAGCCACCTGTTCTCAGCCACCTGTTCTCAGCCACCTGTTCTCAGCCACCTGTTCTCAACCACCTGTTCTCAACCACCTGTTCTCAACCACCTGTTCTCAGCCACCTGTTCTCAGCCACCTGTTCTCAGCCACCTGTTCTCAGCCACCTGTTCTCAACCACCTGTTCTCAACCACCTGTTCTCAGCCACCTGTTCTCAACCACCTGTTCTCAACCACCTGTTCTCAACCACCTGTTCTCAGCCACCTGTTCTCAGCCACCTGTTCTCAGCCACCTGTTCTCAGCCACCTGTTCTCAACCACCTGTTCTCAGCCACCTGTTCTCAACCACCTGTTCTCAACCACCTGTTCTCAACCACCTGTTCTCAGCCACCTGTTCTCAACCACCTGTTCTCAGCCACCTGTTCTCAACCACCTGTTCTCAACCACCTGTTCTCAGCCACCTGTTCTCAACCACCTGTTCTCAGCCACCTGTTCTCAGCCACCTGTTCTCAGCCACTTGTTCTCAGCCACCTGTTCTCAGCCACCTGTTCTCAGCCACCTGTTCTCAGCCACCTGTTCTCAACCACCTGTTCTCAACCACCTGTTCTCAGCCACCTGTTCTCAGCCACTTGTTCTCAGCCACCTGTTCTCAGCCACCTGTTCTCAGCCACCTGTTCTCAGCCACTTGTTCTCAGCCACCTGTTCTCAGCCACCTGTTCTCAGCCACCTGTTCTCAGCCACCTGTTCTCAACCACCTGTTCTCAACCACCTGTTCTCAACCACCTGTTCTCAACCACCTGTTCTCAACCACCTGTTCTCAGCCATCTGTTTGTTTTTGTTATTCATTTTTTTAATAACTTTTCTCTCAATATATCCTCTTCAATCTTTTCCTTCACGCGACTCTGTGCATCGTATTATTTTTCTTCCGTCTTTTGGTTATTTTTTTATTTCTATCAATGTTTTCATTCGTGAGGTTCATTGTATCAGAATGATGGAAATATTGCAGGGGTGGGGGAGTGTGTGAACAATAGCGAATGAACAATAGCATGTATTATAAAAAGTGATCAATCACTTTTTTATCATACATGCTATTGTTCATTCGCGGCTTCTCATTCATTCGTTATTGAAATTGTTATATATGTTCGTTACTTGTTATCAGTGAGGCTGTGGAGAAGGGGAAATCAATTATTATTGCCTGAGCGGGTATCAGTAGGATTGTGTGTGCTGCTGCCTCTGCTGTCTCCTTTCCCCTGCCTTCTACTGCCTCCTGCTGCCCCCTGCCTCCTGTGTCCTGCCTCCTGCCTCCTGCCTCCTGCCTCCTGCCCCCTGCCTCCTGCCCCCTGCCCCCTGCCTCCTGCCCCCTGCCTCCTGCCTCCTGCCCCCTGCCCCCTGCCTCCTATTCCTTACCTCTCCCATGTGTCTTAATCTAACCCGACACATACTGGAGTTGGGCTGGGGCTCGTAGCACTGTCGGTGAAGACTGTAATAAATTGGGTTTGTAAATGATACATTTGAAAGCCGTTGTTCTCTCAAAGAGTATTTAGGCCAAACTTGTAGTGACCTGTTGGGTTTGGTGGATTGAAATTATTTGAGGTAATATTTCAGTATATGCAAAAATGCCTTTTTTGTGTGTGTGTGTGTGTGTGTGTGTGTGTGTGTGTGTGTGTGTGTGTGTGTGTGTGTGTGTGGATTTTCTTGCCCCCATCCACTTGGATTGGTTAGTAAAGGGACGGCCTCGCGTTTTGCAAGTCTGCGATCGATCCTGATAGAACAGGGTCTGTCCACCTAGCCAAAGGGAACCTAACTGAGACCCGCCTCAACACCTTATGTTGTCTGTAATCACTGTTACGGACTACATACAGTAACGACCAATAGTCACATACAGATGACCTCGCCTGGGCATAGAAGGGGCATTTCCTGGGACAAGAGGGGCATTGCCTAGGCACAGAGAGACATTCCCTGGACATATCAATTCATAACAGAAAGGAGAAAGCGCCAAGCCATTGCGATTTTATAGCACTTGGAAGGGATAAGGATTTGGGATGGGACGGGGGGGGGGAAGGAATGGTGCCCCATCACTTGGACGGTCTGAGAGTGAGCGCCGACCTGTATGAGTTGAGACGGTCACTCTACCGTCCAGTCCTTGAGTGAATAATGTTTTTTATTATATTAAGAAATATCCGACCATGTTGAGCATGTACCCAACAAGAATCAGGGGTGCAAAGTTGAGTGAGGCTGGCCGCAAGCATTGACCTTCAGCCTCGAGCAAAGTCAGACATTCCAATTTATAGATATATAAATATAGATAAAACGATTAAGGTTCAAGCTGCTGAACTGTGTTTTTGGGGTTATTGTCTATTTAAGTCTTAAACTGCACAAAGTATCACTGCCCTTAAACTGCGAATTACTCTCACTCTTTCCCCCTTTCTCTCTCTCTCTCTCTCTCTGTCTCTCTCTCTCTCTCCCCCCCTCTCTCCCCCCTCTCCCCCCCTCTCCCCCAGCAACACCTAGCTTTCACGGCTTGTTCACTCGCCAGCTTCGTCTTCATTAACATACTGCTGAGCAAGATAACTTTTAATGAGTACCCCGTCGCCCACACGAAGATCTCTCCGTCAGCGGGAGACGCGGGGACCCACACACACGCAGATAGGAGAAATGAATGGTCAGCATGTACTGGAGCTTCCAGACTGTTGGTGCGTCTGGAGGGTATGATAGGACGGCTGGCGGGGTGTCGAGAGGGCTATGGAGACCGGGTAAGTGGGTTGACTTCTTGAAGGGGACCAGTTTGTGTTGTATGGGGAGGGTGACGAACGAACGAACGAACACGAACACACACACACACAAACACACGCAATGTGTGTGTGTGTGTATGTGTGTATATATATATATATATATATATATATATATATATATATATATATATATATATATATATATATATATATATATATATAATATACATAATTAGGTTCACATACACATGTGCTCTTACGATGCCACAGTCCATTCCAAAAGTAATTTGACGTAATTTAAGTCATACTCACCCTGTTTCTTAACATGAAACAGAGATACTAAAGGACTCAAAGCAGTCTTAGCTAATTGAAATTGAAATAAGTTTATTGAGGTAAAATACACACAAAGGGATGAGGTAGCTCAAGCTATTCTCACCCCGTTCAGTACATCGTGTTAATACTTTGTTAATGTCTTAGCTAATGGTTACCTTGAGGTGCTTCCGGGGCTTAGCGTCCCCGCGGCCCGGTCGTCGACCAGGCCCGTCGATACGGAGATTTTGTGGTTAGTGGAAGTTACTGACCAATTTATAGTCTATAAGACACACTGACGAACCCATTTAATGGAAGCTTTTTGCATTACTACCAAGTCAGTTTGTTCCAGGAAGAGCACCGTCGATTAATAACGAAGTACTTCATTCTCCATAGATTAATAACGAAGTACTTCATTCTCCATAGATTAATAACAAAGTACTTCATTCTCCATAGATTAATAACGAAGTACTTCATTCTCCATAGATTAGTAACGAAGTACTTCATTCTCCATAGATTAGTAATGAAGTACTTCATGCTCCATAGATTAGTAACGAAGTACTTCATTCTCCATAGATTAATAACGACGTACTTCATTCTCCATAGATTAATAACAAAGTACTTCATTCTCCATAGATTAATAACGAAGTACTTCATTGCTCGTTACTTTATTAATGACATCTTAGTACGTCACTCATAACGGCTGCTGCCTTGGAGCCGTCAAAGAGCAGTTTGTTTGTTTTTTAATTAGATGGACCGAGACATCCCGGTACAACTCCACCAATCAGAATATCCCATGCTTTAGATTTGATTTCTGATTGGTCATTTTCCACTCGAGACGAATATAAATAATTGTCACTCAACCAGTGGCCATTAAACTGTCCCTCTACCTGGGTGGAGGCTGGATGGTCTCCTCTTGATGCGGGAGATAGCACCGTCCAGTTTACTTCAGTTTACGCTGAAGAAAACGGCTAGGCGTTCTTGTGCAAAATTTTGCATTCATTATATTATATCTCACTTAATTCTTTGTTGTCTTTTGTATATTATGTCTATATATTTTGTTTGGTAAACTTGTACATGGGTGGATTTGTCACATATATGGGGGGATTAATCATGTACATGGGTGGATTTGTCACATATATGGGGGGATTAATCATGTACATGGGTGGATTTGTCACATATATGGGGGGATTAATCATGTACATGGGTGGATTAATCATGTACATGGGTGGATTTGTCACATATACGGGTGAATTAAGCATGTACATGGGTGGATTTGTCACATATATGGGTGGATTAATCATGTACATGGGTGGATTTGTCACATATATGGGGGAATTAATCATGTATATGAGTGGATCAGTCACGTACAGGATGTGGATTGGCCACTTACAGTGCCATTCAGGCGGTTGTATATGCCAAAAATATCCTATATGATCCATCTGGCTGTTATAGATCTCGAAATGATGTTGACGTGTGAATAAATGTCTCGTAATTTTTCCTCACTACTTGTGTGTGTCTTGCGTGTTTAAGAGAAAGAGAAGGGAATAGACAACACAGGAATAGAGGAAGGAATACGCAGAAAGAAGAGAGGAATTTAGAGGAGCAGAGAATGCAGGAGTTGTTTGGAGAAGAGCAGAGAATGCAGGAGTTGTTTGGAGAAGAGCAGAGAAGGCAAAAGCTATATCCTCAAAAGCAGTAAAGTTTGTGCCCCTGGGACGGGGGTGCAAACAGAGTTGTCCTCATGTCGCTATCTTGCCCCCCTCCCCAGAACACCCCCTTCCACCACCCCCCAGAACCCCCCTCCCACACCCTCCCAGAACCCCCCTCCACCACCCCAGAACCCGCTGTCTGGGCTCTACTTCAAATTCTTTCGACATATTAATCCATCCGCCAGATCAGGACAATATTTTTTTTTTTACACTAATGAAGAGAATCATTGAG
This sequence comes from Procambarus clarkii, assembly GCF_040958095.1. NCBI lineage: Eukaryota > Metazoa > Arthropoda > Malacostraca > Decapoda > Cambaridae > Procambarus > Procambarus clarkii. The sequence goes on from NC_091238.1 coordinate 14,384,075, forward strand.
GCATGGCTGTGGTGGCTCTTGATTAGCACCTCTTGGTACTCAAAAGACCTGGACGGGGAAAAATAATCCGGTTTTTACGGTTGTAAAGTGATGCGAACCTCTTTGAGATGACCGGATGGACGCTTCTCCGCTGTGTTAAATATAATGGATAATAGATCAATACAATAGATGGCGTGAGCATAGCTTATTTGTATTTTTTCAAGTACCATATGGTTCAGGTAGGCACTGGATGGGTGACCGGTAGAACTGCGTCTGTGTCTTCAGTCTTCAAGCAGCTGTCATCAGTCTTCAAATAGCTGTTTTCAGTCTTCAAGAGTCAAGTCTTAAAGCAGCCGACGAAGCCAGTTTTCTCAAGATTTCAGAAGCTTCGAATTTGAAGCTGTTTTGCCTAATCTTTAGGAGTCGTACGTGAGCAACGAGTCTGAGGATACGTCGATATGACGCTGCTTCAAGTTTCACTAGACTACTGCAGTGTTTACGTACACACACACACACACACACACACACACACACACACACACATATATATATATAATATATAAATTTGTACCAACTGGACCACCTTTGCCACATTAAACTTCCCGAAGACCTTAAATAGATGAGCCAATTTTATCTCTTGAGATGGAAACATTTGTAAGCTGTTAAAATTACAATTACAAATGGCGCGGATATTCATGTCTGGCGCCCATTTTAATAGGATTTAATGTATTTTGCGACAAGTGATGATCGCCTTAAGAGAGAGAAGAGAGCCATAAAGCCAGCGCTAATGAGCAGACAACGTGATGCTTGGGGCTTTATCTCCTTGGATGAGGAAGGAGTAAGATTAGCAAGCCGATTAGCTCTTGATGTTTTTAGATCAGAATGTTGGAGAATGACCATATGGGATAGGTCGTGTTTGTTGGTCTGTTGCTGGGGTTGTGGTGTGGAGTGGGGGAGGTGGGGTTAAGGGATGGAGGTGGGAGGGAAAGGGGGATTGGTGTTGGGGTCGTGAGAGAGTAGAAGAGGGGTTGGTGTGGGAGGAGGGGGATAGAGGATTGGTGGTGTGAGAGGGAAGGGATTTTGTGATAGGGGAATAGGGAAAGGGGTGCTGGGGTCGTAAGGGGTCTAGAGGAAGGGGTTGGAAGCACCCATCCCCAGGCGCTACGAGGATGATGCGCCAGCTGATTGATTGATTGATGAAGATTAAGCCACCCAAAAGGTGGCACGGGCATGAATAGCCCGTAAGTGGTTTTAAGCCATTCCCAGTATCAAGAGCTGATACTGGAGATCTGTGGAGGTGCGAATGCACCCTGCATGATGGGAGATGTCTCCCGTGAGAATATGTTAAAATGAAGATGAAGCCACCCAAAAGGTGGCACGGGCATGAATAGCCCGTAAGTGGTGGCCCTTTTGAGCCATCACCAGTATCAAGAGCTGATACTGGAGATCTGTGGAGGTGCGACTGCACCCTGCGTGACGGGAAATGTCTCCCATGGATGAGTAGTGCGCCAGCTTGCACCAGCCTTAGCAGTATACGTCACACAAGAAGACTAAACTTCTTGTAATAGATAACTTCTTGTAGATTTTGATTTTGATACCAAGAACAAATAGTGTCTGCCTTTTTGGATGTATGGGTCTGCCTGCGTGTGGGTCTGCCTGCGTGTGGGGGTCTGCCTGCGTGTGGGGGTCTACCTGCGTGTGGGGGTCTGCCTGCGTGTGGGGGTCTGCCTGCGTGTGAGGGTCTGCCTGCGTGTGGGGGGTCTGCCTGCGTGTGGGGGTCTGCCTGCGTGTGGGGGTCTGCCTGCGTGTGGGGGTCTGCCTGCGTGTGGGGGTCTGCCTGCGTGTGGGGGGTCTGCCTGCGTGTGGGGGTCTGCCTGCGTGTGGGGGGTCTGCCTGCGTGTGGGGGTCTGCCTGCGTGTGGGGGTCTGCCTGCGTGTGGGGGTCTGCCTGCGTGTGGGGGTCTGCCTGCGTGTGGGGGTCTGCCTGCGTGTGGGGGGTCTGCCTGCGTGTGGGGGTCTGCCTGCGTGTGGGGGTCTGCCTGCGTGTGGGGGGTCTGCCTGCGTGTGGGGGTCTGCCTGCGTGTGGGGGTCTGCCTGCGTGTGGGGGTCTGCCTGCGTGTGGGGGTCTGCCTGCGTGTGGGGGTCTGCCTGCGTGTGGGGGTCTGCCTGCGTGTGGGGGTCTGCCTGCGTGTGGGGGGTCTGCCTGCGTGTGGGGGGTCTGCCTGCGTGTGGGTCTGCCTGCGTGTGGGGGTCTGCCTGCGTGTGGGGGTCTGCCTGCGTGTGGGGGGTCTGCCTGCGTGTGGGGGTCTGCCTGCGTGTGGGGGTCTGCCTGCGTGTGGGGGTCTGCCTGCGTGTGGGGGGTCTGCCTGCGTGTGGGGGTCTGCCTGCGTGTGGGTCCAACTGTTTGTCTCCAATCGAACTCTTGTTTTGTAGGTGCTAAACAGTTTTGTATTTTCTAGAACTCATTTCATATAAGCAAAAAAAATTTTATCCAACTGTATTCCCGATCAATAATTCCTGATAATACGTGGCGAATGTTGTGGCAAATGCTTCACCTCCTACGTTACTCTAGAGTCGTATTTAAGAGGAGAATTACTTCATATTATCCTCTCTGCAACGAGCCATGCGTCCCTTCTCCCCCCCCCCCCCCCCCTCAATCCACGACAATATTGTAGCCAATGCTCACTGGATTTTGTCACGCACGCGCAGAGTGATTGTCTTTTGATTCTTCATTTGGCTGATCCACCGTCAAACCGTCAAGTCATGGGGAAATTAATGTAGAATCTGTCAACAGTGATGTTGATCACAATAGGTCTCTCGTTAGGAAGCACAACAACTTCCTCATTGAGAAATAAATTCATAGTTATATAGTGCCACACTATGATTTTCCGGAAAAAAATGTAATGCAACTAATCGGTGAATATGGATATATGCTGTTGTATTAATGCATTCGTGTGTGTGTGTGTGTGTGTGTGTGTGTGTGTGTGTGTGTGTGTGTGTGTGTGTGTGTGTGTGTATATATATATATATATATATATATATATATATATATATATATATATATATATATATATATATATATTTATATATGTATATATATATATATATATATATATATATATATATATATATATATATATATATATATATATATAATGTCGTACCTAGTAGCCAGAACGCACTTCTCGGCCTACTATGCAAGGCCCGATTTGCCTAATAAGCCAAGTTTTCCTGAATTAATATATTTCCTCTAATTTTATTCTTATGAAATGATAAAGCTACCCATTTCATTACGTAAGAGGTAAATTTTTTTTATTGGAGTTAAAATTAACGTAGATATATGACCGAACCTAACCAACCCTACCTAACTTAACCTAACCTATCTTTATAGGTTAGGTTAGGTAGCCGAAAAAGTTAGGTTAGGTAGGTTATGTTGTCGAAAAACAATTAATTCATGAAAACTTGGCTTATTAGGCAAATCGGGCCTTGCATAGTAGGCCGAGAAGTACGTTCTGGCTACTAGGTACGATATATATATATATATATATATATATATATATATATATATATATATATATATATATATATATATATATATATATATATATATACACACACTATATATATATATATATATATATTAGTAGTTTTCATGTGAATTTTACAGTAGTTTAGGCGTGGTAGTCCTGATTGTCTGTCATCTGTGGGCGTGGTGTCATGTGCGTCATGTGACGCTTAAACCAATTCAGACGCGAAAACCTTGTTTTAGCAAAAAAAAATTTCATATAATCAAACCCGAATTTCGTACATTTCAGGCGCGTTTAATCTTAGAAAACGTCACCACAATTCCTTTAAACCTGAGACCGAATCCTCGAAATATGGAAATGAGACCAACAGGAATATTTACACATCTGATGAGCACTATCTGGCCATCAGCAGCGCTGGGCATAAAAGCTTGAGTCCCCCTAAAATGCGTCACGATAAGCTTTCGTCTTGACATAGTGGGGCGAACCTGGGGGTTAATTGTAATGGCAAACAGAGCTATCTACGGGAGCAATCGTGAACTATTTTCTCATATAGTATACATATCTCTGGGGCATCGTGCACAATAGACACTTTAAAAAATAGATGTTTATATATTCAGAGCACAGATACAATCGAAAACATTTTAAAAGAGAACTCGCCGGATACGCCTTCATTTGAATAGAAAACGCGTGGTGTTGACGCCCAGCGCAAGGGGGTACTTCTCTGGCCACAGTCCAAGGGGGATCCTACTCTGGCCACAGTCCAAGGGGGTACTTCTCTGGCCACAGTCCAAGGGGGATCCTACTCTGGCCACAGTCCAAGGGGTACTTCTCTGGCCACAGTCCAAGGGGATCCTACTCTGGCCACAGTCCAAGGGGGATCCTACTCTGGCCACAGTCCAAGGGGGATCCAACTCTGGCCACAGTCCAAGGGGATCCTACTCTGGCCACAGTCCAAGGGGGATCCTACTCTGGCCACAGTCCAAGGGGATCCTACTCTGGCCACAGTCCAAGGGGGATCCTACTCTGGCTACAGTCCAAGGGGGATCCTACTCTGGCCACAGTCCAAGGGAAGATCCTTCTATTAGCCCAGCGCAAAGGCTCCTCGTCCGGCCCAGTAAGCTGGGGCCCCTCCCCGTCCGGCCCAGTAAGCTGGGGCCCCTCCCCGTCCGGCCCAGTAAGCCGGGGCCCCTCCTCGTCCGGCCCAATAAGCTGGGACCCCTCCCCGTCCGGCCCAGTAAGCTGGGGCCCGTCCCCGTCCGGCCCAGTAAGCTGGGGCCCCTCCCCGTCCGGCCCAGTAAGCTGGGGCCCCTCCCCGTCCGGCCCAGTAAGCTGGGGCCCCTCCCCGTCCGGCCCAGTAAACTGGGGCCCCTCCCCGTCCGGCCCAATAAGCTGGGGCCCCTCCCCGTCCGGCCCAGTAAGCTGGGGCCCCTCCCCGTCCGGCCCAGTAAGCTGGGGCCCCTCCCCGTCCGGCCCAGTAAGCTGGGGCCCCTCCCCGTCCGGCCCAGTAAGCTGGGGCCCCTCCCCGTCCGGCCCAGTAAGCTGGGGCCCCTCCCCGTCCGGTCCGACAATTCAGAGTTCCTCTTGTAGCCGTATACCTTCAACTGCATTAAGGGAAATCTGGGTTGTTGTGCACACACTTCAGTGCAGCAGCAGGAGGAGGAGGAGGAGGGCTGTTAATACCTTAGGGGACGAGAGGCGTCTTCCCCATCCACCCATTTACCACCACCACATGCTTCTTGCATACTATTTTTTCAGGTAACCCATAGCTTGTCAAGCCGGCCATGGTCGCGACCTCCCGCTCAGCACACAGAGAAAGACTAGGTTAGGTATCCCGCAATTATTATTATATATTTGTATTTTTGGAGGCGAATTATTCCTCCCTACACACAAGCACATGAAGGCATGCAAATACAGGTAAACTTAAACATTTTTAGTGATGTGGAAATTAACACACACACACACACACACACACACACACACACACACACACACACACACACACACACACACACACACACACACACACACACATGCGCACACGGGCTGGTTTGAAAAAGGTCTGATATAACTTCATTCCAGGTTAGTGAGTGTAGTCGTGGGATAAGGAGTCCTCGTGAACTGTAGAGAGTGAGGGCTAGATGACTGCTTAAGCCGGACATATTCTCATGCCTGACACAAGAAGCACATACAAACCTAAAATCAGTAGCATACGCAATGCTGCCCTTCACTAACCTGGACCAGGAAGTCTTCAAGACTTTTGATCACTGCCAATGTTGATATATTATTGTCAGAATGTGGAGAGCTGCCCCAGTGTTCAGTCTCAACATGGAAGATAAGAGCAAACCCAGAGGTCATCTTATCTTGAGGTTATCTTGAGATGATTTTGGGGCTTAGCGTCCCCGCGGCCCGGTCCAGGAAGTACAACTGTTGCTTGGAAGACTCGCAGCCCAATAAATGCTCAGTTATCATGACTTGGAACTAAGGAAGCTTGACCTTACTTTGCTGCGAATGAACGGGCGAGAAATAATCACAAAATAAAATATTATTAGAGGCGCTGATAGGGAAAAAACCTGGTTTCGTATTCCTAAAACCTGGAATAGTGGAATGAGCTTAAAAGATAGATAGTTGACGTTAATTCAATACATTTTAAAAGTAGGTATGATCAGCAAAGGAGTTAGTAGCCCTCGTAAGAACATATATAGGTAAGTACGTGCACAAAATATGCGTACACACGCGCACACATACGCACCCGCGCGTGAGGCCCATGCAGGGACACGCACGAGCCAAATAGGCAGGTAATACCGTGGAGAGGCTTCGACGACCAGCCCCGCTCCTGTGCCAGGTAAGTCCACTACGGGCTCGCCATAGCCCGTGCTACTTGGAACGTGTTCCGAGTAGCTGAATCTTAAACAACATTAAATATTCGACTACCGGATCCTCCCTCCCCCGCACACCGCCCCGGGTCACCTATACTCGCTGTAAGGGGATCCAAACATTGCTAGGAGCACAAACTCGGGCCTTCCCCCCCTGCAACGGGTCGGGTAGAGGGGCCCGGACAACACCCCCGAATACCCGAAACCCCTTGGGGGGGGGCGGGGGTTGTGGGATAGTTAGCATATTTATCACCTTGAGTGTGTTTTGCGTCCATCATGTCAAGCTGTTTACAGTTGGAGCAGCTTGGGGGTAGGATCCGGTTACCTCTCGCACCTGGGACCTGGCTGGTCACCCTCGTACCTGTACTGCCTCTCAGGACCTGTGCTGCCTCTCAGGACCTGTACTGCCTCTCAGGGCCTGTGCTGCCTCTCAGGACCTGTGCTGCCTCTCAGGACCTGTGCTGCCTCTCAGGACCTGTGCTGCCTCTCAGGGCCTGTGCTGCCTCTCAGGGCCTGTGCTGCCTCTCAGGGCCTGTGCTGCCTCTCAGGGCCTGTGCTGCCTCTCAGGACCTGTGCTGCCTCTCAGGACCTGTGCTGCCTCTCAGGACCTGTGCTGCCTCTCAGGACCTGTGCTGCCTCTCAGGACCTGTGCTGCCTCATATTTCTGACCCTTGAATCTGTGCGCGCCTCCCACCTGTCTCACTCTCCCCATCAGGGACGATGAGACGCCCTCATACCCCCCCCCCCCCTTCCTCATCCTACCACCTGTATAATTCAATACCATCAGACGCTTGTCTCTGACCAGGTGCCTGCCTGACCTTGCAAGTCTGGGGGGACCTTGAAGACCCTCACACCAGTCTTGTATGTGGACGTCACGACAATCTGGGGATGTCACGTCGGTCTGACGTCCGCCTTAATTGATTAGTGCTCACCTAATTGTACTCGTCTATTTGTGCTTGCGGGGGTCTTTGAGTTTCGGTTCTTTGGTACTGCCTCTCAATTCAGTCAATTGGTATACAGGTTCCTGAGCCTATTGGGCTCTATTATATCTGCATTTGAAACTGTTTATGGAGTCAGCCTCCACCACATCACTGCCTAATGTATTCCATTTATTAACTATTCCGGCACTGATAAAATCTTTCTATATATACGTATACATTATATATATATATATATATATATATATATATATATATATATATATATATATATATATATATATATGTCGTACCTAGTAGCCAGAACTCACTTCTCAGCCTACTATTCAAGGCCCGATTTGCCTAATAAGCCAAGTTTTCCTGAATTAATATATTTACTATAATTTTTTTCTTATGAAATGATAAAGCAACCCTTTTCTCTATGTATGAGGTCAATTTTTTTTTATTGGAGTTAAAATTAACGTAGATATATGACCGAACCTAACCAACCCTACCTAACCTAACCTAACCTATATTTATAGGTAAGGTTAGGATAGGTAGCCAAAAGAAGCTAGGTTAGGTTAGGTTAGGTAGGTTAGGTAGACGAAAAAAACATTAATTCATGAAAACTTGGCTTATTAGGCAAATCGGGCCTTGAATAGTAGGCCGAGAAGTGCGTTCTGGCTATTAGGTACGACATATATATATATATATATATATATATATGTATATATATATATATATATATATATATATATATATATATATATATATATATATATATATATATATATATATTGTTTCTAGGAAATTTAATTTAGCTATAAAAGTAAATAAATATAGTTACAAGCACTCATTATATTGCAAAACAATTGAATAAGAAACATCTTTTGCAGGTTTGTCAAAGTTAACGGACGAGCCGCGAGTAACGGAGACTTCAACACGCGAGGGGCAAGTAGTGATCCTCAGAGCGCGTTTGGGAAGGTGGGCGCGTGTTACGAAGCCTCAGTCCCATCTCATGAGACCCACCTATCCAGTGTTTGAGTTATTCCATCAACATAACTGTTTAGACTAAGCTATTATCAGTAATGTTTAATATAGCATGTTTAGGTAGGAGTGGGTACTGTTTTTTCTTTGTTGTCCTTGGTTTATCCTAGAATTTCCGACAAGGTGAAGGGGCTATTGTGTGACGTCACAATAGAATAGCAAATGGGAAGGAGGCATAAGTGAGGCAAGATCGACTGTGGGTGTCTGTGAAAGGACAGTCACTTGCCTTTGGATGACAAGGGGGGGGGGGTTTGGAACCCCTTCCCGTCCGTCTACACATTTACTGTATGTTGTCTGAAGCAAAAGGCAAGAAGGCACGCGGCAGAGGCTGAGAGACGAGGCAACAGTGGTGCAAGCAATGACTGTGGTGCCCACTCCAGCACCCAGAGTATCTCGACGAGCTAGCGACCAAAAAATGTGTCGAGATTGGCAATGCATTGGTGAGCTTTTGGACCCGGTGAGTACGTCGTTGTCACAGGACATGTGAATGCGTGCCCGGAGAACGACGACGTATGTCAGTGTGCCCAAACGTCAAGCGTGTCTGTGTGTGGTGGCAGCAAGAATGTGTGTGTGTGTGTGTGTGTGTGTGTGTGTGTGTGTGTGTGTGTGTGTGTGTGTGTGTGTGTGTGTGTGCACATCTCAACCGGTGAGCAGGACTGAGGGGAGGAAAATAACATGCTATTTTCACAAATAGGCTCATTTGTGAAAATAGTATGTTACACAAATTGAGGTGACTGATAATGTTTAGACGTTGAATGTTTATTAAAAGGCTTAGAGTAACTGTAGAGTGGAAATTGATAAATGGTCATGCACTATGTAACCATTTTTGTGCAAGACTTTCAAGGTGGAGAGCCTAAGCAAACAGAAGGATTACAGTTACAGCACAGACTAAGGGGCTACAAGATTGGGCAACATCCCCTTATACTGTAGTCATTATTTTCGAATTATATAAATGTACTTGTTTTGTTAACTTTGTCTTTTCTTGCCCCCTGTGGGTCTGGTAATGGGGAGAGAGAGATTACTTAAAGTGGCAAATGTATTCATAAGGTCATTTGTAATAATTAGGATCAGTTGGTGTTTTTCCCAAGTATACCCTCTGAGTATACCTACTGTGAGGAGAGGAGTGTACAGGTCAACAGCGGCCGGTGTGCACTAAGATGGACAGGTGCTCTGTAAGATGGACAGGTGCTCTGCAATTGGGTCACCTCAAGATCAATGTGGAACCGTCTTAAGGAGTGTGAGGCTTCACCAGGTGACTCCCAGTGGTCAGACCCAAACACCACCCAAGCCAGCACACACACACACCACAGCCCAAACATCACCCAAGCCAGCACACACACACACACACCCCAAACACCGCCCAAGCCAGCACACACCACACCCCAAACATCACCCAAGCCAGCACACACACACCACAGCCCAAACACCACCCAAGCCAGCACACACACCACACCCCAAACACCGCGAGCCTCAGGAAAGACGCCATTAACGCTGGCAGCTCCATTTGCCCCATCTTGACCCACTCAATAGTCTTCAGTCTTATACTTCAGATATATATATGGCGTTGGGCCTCTCAGCCTCTACCTCACCTCCCTGCCTCTTTCTTCAGCGGACTCGCTCTCATTAGCCGCCAAAACAAACAAGCGTTCGTATAAATATATGCAGTGAATAAGTGGTGGCAATAACGTGCCTGAAAGAAGCAAACACACACACACACACACACACACACACACACACACACACACACACACACACACACACACACACACACACACACACACGCACGATGAAATTAAATTGACGTTTCCGTCCCGTAAATCGTGATACATGAGGGCTAGGTTATATATATATATATATATATATATATATATATATATGAGAGAGAAAGATAGCTTAGATAAATCTTACCAAATATTTGGCACTGAACCTGTTCTCATCTTACTCTGAAATGGTGTTCTAACTACTATGACTCCCTGGTACCTAGTAGGTTAGTTAAGAAAATGGTAGCTACCAGGAGACTGTGAAGGCAGAATAACTACATGGCAATTGGAAAAGATATGAAGCCTAGGAGCTGAGATATGAGAACAAGGAGCTGGGATTGGAGGCCAAGGAGATGGGATAGGAGGACAAGGAGCTGAGATATGAGAACAAGGAGCTGGGATTGGAAGCCAAGGAGATGGGATAGGAGGACAAGGAGCTGGGATAGGAGGATAAGGAGCTGGGATAGTAGGAAAGAACGAAGGAATAGTGCCCAACTACTTGGTTTATCGGGGCATGAACGGAGACTGATTACAATGGTCAAGAAAACACGAGTTTGGTTAAACTGAAGTTATAGAAAGAAAGGAGACGGGATTTTGGTGGATACATTTTCGTCCAATTATCATAATTTATAATTTCGTATGCTGCTTTAGATTTTTCTTCTAGTTTATTTCCCGTATTGTAATTGTAATTATTTATTGAGTTTTATTTAATTATTTTCCTAATTTACTAATATCAATTTATGTTCTTAGTTTATAACACATTATCTGTTGTAATATTAGCTCCACTTGCCTCAGTTTTCCTGCCTCTCAGTGGCTCCACCTGCCTCAGTCCTCTCCCCCTCCCCCCACACCACCTGAGGAATCTGTACACCAGTAGATTGAGAGTTATTGTTGTTGTTTTTTAGATTCAGCTACTTAGAACATAACGTTCCAAGTAGCACGGGCTATGGTGAGCCGAGAGGCGGGACCAAAAAGCCGAAGCTCAACCCTCCCCCCCCCCCCCGTAAGCACAACTGAGTACAACTAAGTGAGTACACACACACTGCTCAATGTACCAGAACAATAACCACAACATTAAGCTTTGGGGTGTACACCTCGCCGCGACCAGGGCCTATAGCTAGGATCTATCAAGCATTTACGTGTCCATTTAGGAAACCTGTGCATCCTTCCTTACTCGTAGTGGCTTCATTTGTATATATTGAATAAATCTACGAGCCTCGAAACTTAACAACCCAAAATTATTATTATTATTAGTAGTAGTAGTAGTATAAACCTTCGAATTGCTTCGCAGCTCGTAATAATAAATGTAAACAAAGCCGCAATGACTAGGGAGGAAAGGTGTGTACAGGTTTCGCCAATGAACGCGCAAGTGCTTCTTGAATTCCTGTCCTGGTGCACACACACACACACACACACACACACACACACACACACACACACACACACACACACACACACACACACACACATACACACACACACACCCACACCCACACCCATCTCGACTTATTTTAGAGTGAATGAAAAGCCCCTCTCTCTCTCTCTCTCTCAGCCGCCCTCGCAGACACGGCGCCAACATTCCTGAGTGGGGCGGCGCACAGGTCAGATCAGGGGTGAAAGAGAAGAGGAGAGGGAGAGGAGGAAGAAGAGGTTGGAAACTGGGTCCTATATAAACTCCTTAACAGATCCTTCTGCTAGTTGTACTCCTTTATTTTATTATTATTACTCGTTTCCAACTAGTTTTTCCTACTCTTGGGAGTCCGAACATACACGTGGGGGGAGGGACGGGATCGGGGAGCGTATTTTGTAAACACAGATCTGTCGTTCAGTTCAAAGCCTGGTGTCGTGTTGTTTTGATTAGAGTCAAACGTTCTTGAGTTTGCAAGAACGCAAACCTCTGCTATGGGTTTTTGTTTTGTTTTTTCTGCTCTGACGCGCGTTTTCGATATGCAAGGTATTGATAGTACTTATGATATAAAGTGCTTTGATAGTACGTATGATTTATAGAACTTATGATTTATAGTACTTATGAAATTAACAGGTGTGGCCATTATTGGTAGGCCTGTGTGCAGGTTGGAGGGGAGAGGGGGGGGGGGAAATGGGGTATCGGGAAGGTGGTGGTCGCAGGGAGGGAGCAAGGGGGTAGGGGTGTGATAGAGGTGGTAGGAGTGGGGGTGGTTGAGAGGGGGTGGTGGTGGTTAGGAGAGGGTAGAAGTTGTGAAATGGGGCAGATGAGGTGGGAAGAGGGTGTAGGGGGGGGGGAGGACAAAGAATCTTGAATCTTGATCTTGAATGAGGGTGTAGGAGGAGGTGTAGGGAAGGGGGAGAGGGAGGGGGGTTTCAAGGTTTGGATAAGAGGCAGGAGAGATGAACAGGCTTAGAGATAAGAGCTTCTAAAGCCAAGTGATGCTGTCTGGCGATCGCATCTGGACCCTTAATTAAATAACTTCATTAATCACTAAAGGGACGGTGAATTAGGCGCAGAAAACTGATTATTATTTGTTAATTAGTAATTGTCATTTACGAACGCGGGAATTGAGATTTGTTTTAATTTCCCCGTTTTCTAATATCTCTATTTTCTAGTTCCCCATTCTCTAATTTCCCTGTTTTCTAATTTCCTTGGTTTGGTTAGGTTAAAATGCTGTTTTTAGTGGCTGATATTTGCCATTCTAGAGCGGAGGCTGCTCACACGAGCAAGAAAAACTCGACAAGATGGTCATCTGTGCGCCGAGTTGAAATATGGACGGGATGGTCTTTAAGATTACATCTAAATACGAAATACCAACAAAGATATATCACTTTTGCAGCCTCACTCTTCGCATCGTTCCTTGTTGGTTTGTTTCGTACCTTCCTGTTTGCCTCTGGTTGGGTCTGCTGTCCGCAGCTCTGTGTCGCTTTCTGAGGTTTGCTGTCCGCATCTCTGTGTCGCTGTCTGAGGTCTGCTGTCCTCGTCCTTTGCCTCTGAAATGGTTTACTTCTGTCTTCTGCTCTTGACTGTATTAGTATACAATCGTCTCCTACTATTCAGTGGTTTGGTTTACTGCTCCCTCTTCCATTTTGTGCTTTAGCCTGATAATTATTTAACTTACAACACTTTTCTCTGGCTGACTTTACTGGCCTCCATTACCCACTTCAGATTAATCAAAGCACCCTTTTTTTCTCTCTCTGTACGACTAGGGTCCATTAGCGATAGTGCTGATGGTCCAGATGAAGCTGTAAGCTGTGTGCTCTTATCCTACATCAGCTCATCTGAAGCCTCTGACCCCTTTTGGCGCTCTTCCCGTTTTCCTTCGTGTCTTCAGTACAGCAGCGAGGCTTCTCCAGTGTTTGTAACTCTGCTCCTTTCAGGTAGAAATTAAGACTGTTCCTCCGATGTTCTTCGCTGTTCTTGTGGTTGCTGCGTTCTTGTTCCCTCGATACATTTGTGGTTATTAATCCTGTCGACCTTCACTAATCGTATCCATATTGTACCAATTCTGAGAGAGCCTTTTAGGTCAAGTCAATATTATTAACGTGTCCATTTACAAATCCTGAATGTCTTCCTTAATCATGGTGGCTTTGTTTACATTTTTTGGATGCAGTTTTGAGCTCCGAAGTACTACGAGGTTGTTGTTGTGCTTCGACAGTCTTGGGCTGTCGAAGTTTTTCAACGCTCGTCGACTGTTTAATCAATACAGATAAGCAACCTTGATTAAGGAAAGATATATAGGTTTCGTAACCAGAGGCGTAAATTGTTTGATGAATGCTCGCCCTTGGAGCAACTTGGAGTAAGACTCGATATCTCAGTAAAATATAACTGGGAAAAAATCATCAAATTATTACCATTTTCTCCAATATATCACTGTTGTCTCGTAAAAAAAAGTTGCCGTGTTCTACCAGGTTATCATTGCTGGCTTTTAGGATTTCTCAGTTGACTGAACGTGTCACTGCTGACCACACCAGTCACTGTCGGCTTTACTAGTTATTCAGTAGAATGTCACTGCTACTAATAGTGATTATTCATCATTTTCACTGAAATGTCACATGTGTGTCACTGGCTGTCATACTGCCTCGTGAATGACATGTTTGTTTATTATTGAATGTCTCTTAGAATGTTGATTTGGCAAGACGGATAACAACGTTGGTGTTTGACTTCGTTGTGTTGAGGTGTTTGATAACTGGGCCTTGTTCTCTCTCACCATCACTCTCGGTTGTCTCTCAGTTCTCTCTCACCATCACTCTCAGTTGTCTCTCACCATCACTCTCGGGTGTCTCTCACCATCACTCTCAGTTGTCTCTCAGTTCTCTCTCACCATCACTCTCAGTTGTCTCTCACCATCACTCTCAGGTGTCTCTCACCATCACTCTCAGTTCTCTCTCATTCATTCTTCTTTGATCATTCAATAGGTTATTCTCCATTCCTTTATGGCCTTTTTTTTTTTTTTGCTGTCCCTTACAACTTCTCCTCCCCATCCTCTCCCCTTCCCTCCACCCCAAAACCCTCCCTTCTTCCTTCCTTCCCTCCCTCCACTTTAATACCCTTCCACCCTAGCATCTTACCTCCCTACCATCTCTGCCCTTCTCCCTCCATCCCTCCCCTCCTCTTCCTCCCTTCTACCCTCCCCTCCCCCTTCCTTCCCATCCCTTCCCCCTCCCTCCCCTCCCCCTTCCCTCCTATCCCTTCCCCTCCCTCCCCTCCCTAAGCCTTACCACTGCATGTTCTTACGTAACCATTGTGGACTTGTCTGATATATTATTTTCTGCAGACGTCAACAAGACATTCAGGTCTGAGGCCTTGACCTTACGGAGGCTGCTGGCCGCGCCTGACAGTGTCTCTCTCAACCTGTGACTATATTTATTTGCAGCCATGTGCAACGAGGGTGACGTGGGTACGATGACTGGTCGCTGATTTAAAGGAAGAACTTTGTTTGGTGACGCCTTACGGGCTATTCATGCCCGTGCCACCTCTTGGGTGGCTTAATCTTCATTAATCAATTTGGCGACGCAGGATTTGTCTGGCTCTTTGTTTGCACTTTGATGTGGCTCGTTCATTTGAGAATGGTGTTGTTTGGGTGTAGTCAAGGCAAAGTTATCTCTCTCTCTAGTGGATAATATTTTAGACTTTGGATTCCTAAATAATCCTGTGGTCCAAGACGGATAATATTTTAGACTTTGGATTCCTAAATAATTCTGTGGTCCAGGACGGACCGAAAAGTTGCTTCATGGTGTCTAAATTCGTGGTCCAGGACGGACCGAAAAGTTGCTTCAGGGTGTCTAAATTCGTGGTCCAGGACGGACCGAAACGTCGCTTCAGGGTGTCTAAATTCGTGGTCCAGGACGGACCGAAAAGTTGCTTCAGGGTGTCTAAATTCGTGGTCCAGGACGGACCGAAACGTCGCTTCAGGGTGTCTAAATTGTCAGCCACGTTCTTGGGAGTTGGATGTTGCCTGCATACCTTACATTTTTGGTTGGCATCCTGCAAGTCTGGTTTCATTGATTGGGGACGTGAGACATTTTTTTGTTTAAATATAAGCGAGACGCCTTCATGGTTGGATGGTTTTCTTTCCAAATATATCTCCGATATCTCAGGTATTTGTAGCTAATAATAATTGATGTATGTCGTTTGGTTCGTGGATTGTGAGTACTGTTTACAAGCATCAACTTGGGGGTTTTGAGGGTCCTGTGAAGATCACTGTGGGGAAAAACATATTTCATGGGGAGTTACGGGGATTTTATAGATATTCCTCGCCCAAAAATGTAGCCTTTATACGCATTGATACGCCGTATGTTTACGCTATCGACACCCATGGTAAACATTACGGTGGCTTGGTGACACTGCGGTGGCACCACGACCATCATCATCATTGCTCTTTCCACATCACCAAAATGTGGCAAGTAAATCTTAACTCTGCACTCAGCAAAATGTTTTACACAACTAATATCATTATATAATTTAATTTGAGGTTGCAGTGGTGATTACTGTTGCATTAGTTACGTTTAGTAAACATTGGTACAAGTTACTTTTTGCGTCTCAGGTTAATAGTATTGTAATCAACGTGTGTGGAATGAGAAAGTTGCCCTCCGCGAGACGTCTTGGCCAAGCCCGTCTTCTCGAGTTGTCA
Organism: Procambarus clarkii; assembly: GCF_040958095.1. Taxonomy (NCBI): domain Eukaryota; kingdom Metazoa; phylum Arthropoda; class Malacostraca; order Decapoda; family Cambaridae; genus Procambarus; species Procambarus clarkii. The sequence goes on from NC_091238.1 coordinate 14,400,278, forward strand.
CAGCGTCCCAGGTACAAAGGCGTCGTGGCCTCCTTAAGGCGTCGTGGCCTCCGCAAGGCGTCGGGGCCTCCTTAAGGCGTCGTGGCCTCCGCAAGGCGTCGGGGCCTCCTTAAGGCGTCGTGGCCTCCGCAAGGCGTCGGGGCCTCCTTAAGGCGTCGTGGCCTCCGCAAGGCGTCGGGGCCTCCGCCAGGCGTCGGGGCCTCCGCCAGGCGTCGGGGCCTCCGCAAGGCGTCGGGGCCTCCGCCAGGCGTCGTGGCCTCCGCAAGGCGTCGTGGCCTCCGCAAGGCGTCGGGGCCTCCGCAAGGCGTCGGGGCCTCCGCAAGGCGTCGGGGCCTCCGCAAGGCGTCGGGGCCTCCGCAAGGCGTCGGGGCCTCCGCCAGGCGTCGGGGCCTCCGCCAGGCGTCGGGGCCTCCGCCAGGCGTCGTGGCCTCCGCCAGGCGTCGTGGCCTCCGCAAGGCGTCGTGGCCTCCGCAAGGCGTCGGGGCCTCCGCAAGGCGTCGGGGCCTCCGCAAGGCGTCGGGGCCTCCGCAAGGCGTCGTGGCCTCCGCCAGGCGTCGTGGCCTCCGCAAGGCGTCGTGGCCTCCGCAAGGCGTCGGGGCCTCCGCAAGGCGTCGGGGCCTCCGCAAGGCGTCGTGGCCTCCGCAAGGCGTCGGGGCCTCCGCAAGGCGTCGTGGCCTCCGCAAGGCGTCGGGCCTCCGCAAGGCGTCGGGGCCACTGTTGACGTAGGAGGATTCTCGCCCGGTAAGGAGCGTAAATACAGCCTTCGTGCACGGAACAGTTTTTGCAGCCACGTACCTCCACGTAATCGTCAATGCCCCGGACAGCCTTGTTGCGCCAGGACCCTCAACCTAATGACCCATTCCTCTAATTTAATCCACTCGGGAGATAACGGTATGTGCATATGAGGTGGTGCAACAGGAGAGCAGCCAACGACAGAACACTGGAACACGTCTCGGTGAGGCAACTACCTGTTTATATATAAACAAATTCACACCTGATACAGGTGAGAACAGCGGCAAGGTCAGACCTGGTCGTGTCAAGGATCCTGTTGCAGTGATGTTGGGGGCCTTGCACATCTGCTGGAGATTAGTGTTCTGCGTCAAAGGATGTCGGAGGACCTCACACGCCCCCAACAGGTGTATATAGGATCAAGATAGACTGCAGACAGTGAGAGAGAGTGAAGACTCAGGGGCATAAGGAGTGACTGTTTCTGTGACCCGGATTTCTGGACGACGGAAACATAAAGTACCTCAGATTGAGATTCGCTGTGAGTGAAAGGGACAGGCCAATAAGAGAACTATAGTTAGAACTATCCATCTAAAGATCTAAGTAATGGTTTGAATTGTAGGCTTCGTTGTGTGTTACTTGTGCCTGTGTGAGGTATTACTGGGCTTATTATCCCTCGACCTATTGATCTAAGTGTCCTTAATTGGTCAGGTATTGCTATCCCAAGTCGGTTAGTGTCTAGTGCTGGAGTGTCCAGAGTGCTCTGCTACATTTAAGTCCCTGTATAGTGAGTACACACTAAGGGGGTTTTTAGGATTCTTCGAGCTAGTTGGCCAGGATTATCTAACCTTTAGCCATGTCATACCCGCCCAAGAGTAGAGTGACATCTACTCTCTCTCTCTCTCTCTCTCTCTCTCTCTCTCTCTCTCTCTCTCTCTCTCTCTCTCTCTCTCTCTCTCTCTCTCTCTCTCTCTCTCTCTCTCTCTCCCCTCCCTCCCTCCCCTCCCCCCCTCCCTCCCCCCCTCCCTCCCCCCCTCCCTCCCCCTCCTCCCAACTCACGCTCGCTAGTCACATAGCCCCCACCCACTAAGCTAGTAACCCCCACCCATCCTCGTTAATTACTCCCCCCCATGCTTGCTAGTCACCACCCCCATGGGTCGACAATCCCAATCCGTATCACACCTAAACAAACTCATCGCTGGTACCTGTGTCAAGAATATCGTACTGGTGGGGACGGGGGAAGAAGAGCCTGGAGGGCACACACACACACGCTGTACTCACTAGGTGAGTACGAGGTGAGTACTCTCTCGCCTGCCCTTTCTCTTAAATAGATCAACTTACACTTAATACTCCCCAAATATGAGACTTGATACTCTCCATATATCACACTTAATACTCCCCAAATATCACATTGAATACTCCCCCAAATATCACACTTAATACTCCCCCAAATATCACACTTAATACTCCCCAAATATCACACTTAATACTCCCCAAATATCACACTTAATACTCCCCCAAATATCACACTTAATACTTCCCAAATATCACACTTAATACTCCCCAAATATCATACTTAATACTTCCCAAATATCACCCTTAATACTTCCCAAGTATCACTTATGTTGTATCTTCGTGTATCGTGAATCAAATATATTAACACTTGATAAATATTAGTCTTCTAGATAGTATTTTTGAAAGTTTTTTTAGTTGAGATTATTTACAAGTGAAATATTATTTTAATATGCAGGATTTTTGGGTTCGATTTGTATGTGAGATTATCGCCATGTTGGGTATAGCGAGACCAGGCGTTATTAAACCCCCGTAACTCGTGTATGTTGTGACATCAACGATAATCGTTGGTAGTTTGCAACATATGTGTTGAGGGGGGAGGCGGGGAACGAAGGGGCTCGTTCATATAAATAACGAATCGTGGTGCTCGCTGGGTGAAAGTCGCCTTGTATGATGAGTCGTGTTTCATCTTCTAATGTTGAGTAGTGTCCATCTTTAACCATCTGCTTCCTATCTCCTTTTTCCTTCTTTTTTCCTTCCTTCTTCCTTCCTTCCTTCTCTTTCCCTCCCTATTCTCTTCCCACTGCATGCTCTCATCTTGATTCGTGTTCCGGATATATTCGTGATCTGTCGTCAGCTCGATTTTCTTGAAACAATTGTATCGCTCCGCCTTCACTGGCCTCACACAGTGCTCACGGTGCTCTCGCAGCACTCTCCCCAACAATCACCTCTCGGAACACAGGGGCCCCCTTAACAATCGGGACCTAACACTGCTCCCAACTTGTGACGCTGTCCTCAAATTTAGGTCTCGTAACAGTCCTCAACACTCAGTCCTCAACACTCAGGTCTCAACACTCAGGACTCATGATAGTCCCACTAGGGACTCCTACAGGACTTGATAAAGGAACTGGCCTGGAGGGAGGTTGTCCAGTTGCTGGGACTGCTGCTGGAAAGAGGATGAGGAAGAGTGAGGGGTTGTAAGGGGTGAGGGAAGTTAGAGGAGAAGGAGGGATGGGAAATGGGTTAGGAGGGTTCAGAAAGGGAAAGGGGTGTAAGAAGAGGGCGTTGTGCTACGACGAAGAATGAAAAGGAGGTTTGGAAGGGGATATTTGTGAGGAAAAAGGGAAAGTTGTGGGGTTTTTGGAGGGAATAAAGTAAAGGGAAGGTGATTGAAGATACTGATGAGATGGATTAGACACGGTTGGAGGGGGTGGGGGGAGGTTTCAGAAAGGGGAAAGGTGGCAAGCAGAAACTCTAATGTGTCTTAAAAACACCTCTGACCCCTAGCCACACGTTAATAATGAAGGTGACAGGAAACAGGGACGAATAAGTGCCTGTGAAAACGTTGCTATCGGAGCGTCGTGACAAAGATGAGCCATTTGTTGAGCCTGAACCGTTTGTGCTCCTTGCAGGGGGGGCCCATGTGCAAGGTCAGGTTCAGGGGCTGGGGAAGGGACGGAGGGAGGGAAGGGAAACCTTTGCAGGCGAATAGGGCTAAGGGAGAGGAGAATAGAGGCTGTTTGAAGACTTGTGGGAGGGAGAGGAGGGCACTGCACTTCGACCAGTACAGATTATTCTAAATGTTAGATTAAACAGGGAGTTGTATGTAATAATCACTTGTGCATCACCGTTGAGACACTAACTGCTGGACAACTGGTAGCCGTGTAGTGGTATATGGAGACCTCGGGTGAATTTTTATCAGTTGTCCTCGGGAAACTGTCTCCACTGACCTGACTGGAGAAATCTGCAGGTGAAGTGGCTCACGCTGCGACACACACACACACACACACACACACACACACACACACACACACACACACACACTCACTCACTCACTCACTCACTCACTCACTCACACACTCACTCACTCACTCACTCACTCACTCACTCACTCACTCACTCACTCACTCACTCACACACTCACTCACTCACTCACACACTCACTCACTCACTCACTCACACACTCATACACACACTCACTCACTCACTCACTCACTCACTCACTCACTCACTCACTCACTCACTCACTCACTCACTCACTCACTCACTCACTCACTCACTCACACACTCACACACATACACGCGCGCCCTGGCTGTCAGCCGCTATCAGTGCCCCACAAGCCTGGTGGTAATACTGGATGAGTGCTGGGACCCTCCGCGCCCCTCGAGGCGGTCCTCAATCACGCAGTGACCACATGGCTTAAGGTCCTGTCCTGCGACTTTCTCCTCAAGTCACACTCACCCTCCACACACACACACACCCAAGCACAGTCATTCTTTCTCACATCACGTCACCCTTTGGTCACGTCGTCTCTTCCTCCCCCCCCCCCACACGTCATCTCATGTCACACTCACCTAAAGGGAAGCCAATATATTTTTTTGTTTGGGAGGAGGGGACGTTATCTCCGCTTGAGCGGCAGAAGCCCCTGAAATTGCTGAGCCAAAATTGATATTTTACAGCGCTGGAGGAGGGAATATATTGTAAGATAATCAGGCCTTGGGTATTTATTTTGACACCTGAGAATCTGCTGTGCTCGCTTCCCTTATATGACTCGTGCGGGGCGGTTCTTCATAATTACCCGCGACAACCCGTCCTCATAAGTAATGGTCAAATGTTCGTTAGTCCAGCTGCTAAACTTCTTGTTTATGAATGGGAAAAAAAACTTTACACACAAATTGCAACTGTTGACGTTCGAATATTTATCGAACAGTGCTTCTTTGACGTCCTCTGTTCGAATCACAACTCTCTAAATGTCTCACCCACATACTGCAAATAATTGCCAACTGAACGTAACCTATGTCTAACCTATGTAAAAAATTATAATATATTAATTCATATTTGAGAATATTTAAATTCTATGTAATATTTGAGAATATTTTCAATTCTAACCTATGTACAAAATTCAAATATATTAATTCATATTTGAGAATATTTCAATTCTGAATGACGTTAAAAATGATACATGTGCGTTTAGGGTCGTCCGCTGGATGGACGAGTCTGAGGTCTGGTTAACCTCGAAATATCCACTTGAAATTACACTGAAATGACCCGAAATAGTCCGCTGTTTACTTGACATTAAAATCCGTTCCCTCAATGGTCTTATTTAACGATACGAAGACCCCAAGAAAAGACCACGAATACCTGAACGAAAGACAGAAAGACTCTTTGTTTCTCCGAGAGGAAGAGGCAAACAGGAGGGAGATTTCTTCAATTAGAGTTTGTCTGTGTCAAGAGAAATCAAGAGACAAGCATAAATGGCTCTTAACTCCGAGAGAATGATCTCCAGGACACACTCCTCCCGAGACTCTTGTTCACCAAGAGTGTAGAACTGAACGGTAATATGAACAAACTCTCTAAATGTCAAACTCTCTAAATATCAAAGTCTCTAAGTGGCCATTGGCCATGATATGACAAATAGGGGAGATAAATAATTTTCAGACGACTTCTCAAAATCTTTTAGTGAATAAATAGGATATTCTTTTTCAAATGGACACAATATTGGGAGATGCAATTTAATACTGACAAATAGAGGGTTTCACACCCCTTGGTAATGACTATTGTAACCGGATATCAATTGCATAATGTTGAAATATTTAAATTTGAATATGAAAAAAAGATCCTGGGAGAAAACCAAAAGTTACTTCTGCATCTAAGATATAAATGTCATAATAAAGATATCTAATGTAATTCTTCAGCTTTATCTTTATCTCGTTAGGCCTAAATGCTTTATGGATATCAATTTTGGGCATCGTAGCCTATTAACTGGGAAGATATGATCAATATTTACCAATGAATGAAAGGGTATAATAAAAGGAGAAGAGGCTAATGAGGTAGTAAATAATATTCGAAGCAAGGGATATAAATTCGATAAGTTTAGATTCAGGAAAGACCTGGGTAAATACTGTTTGGAAATAAGATCGTATATTTAGGGAATACATATTCGGCCTGGGTGGGTTGAACCGTTCATTGGAGGAAAATAAATCAATAAATATATATATATTTATATTCATTATTATAGATTTATATTTATATTCAAATTGATCCACCAGCACCTGTGATGCTGTGTGTGTGTGTGTGTGTGTGTGTGTGTGCGTGTGTGTGCGTGTGTGTGTGTGTGTGTGTGTGTGTGTGTGTGTGTGTGTGTGTGTGTGTGTGTGTGTGTGTGTGTGTGTGTGTTTGGTTAGTTTCACACACATCACTTAATTTCTATAATTCACCTTAAATACTGTATTTACAAAAAAAAATAAAAATTCACCGAAGACTCCGAAAATCGAATATATATATATATATATATATATATATATATATATATATATATATATATATATATATATATATATATATATATATATATGCAAACAAGCCTGAATGGTCCCCAGGACTATATACAACTGAAAACTCACACCCCAGAAGTGACTCGAACCCATACTCCCACAACTGGTATGTACAGGGACGCCTTAATCCGCTTGACCATCACGACCGGACAAAAGGAAGTGATAGCCGAGGCTATATGAACCACTTCCCCGCCGGCACTCGGATTTGCATTTGTGTTCCTCACGTGTGCCCCAAAGAATGAGGTGATTTGATAAAATGCTATGCCCAAGATTACCATCCGAGTGCCGGCGGGGAAGTGGTTCATATAGCCTCGGCTATCACTTCCTTTTGTCCGGTCGTGATGGTCAAGCGGATTAAGGCGTCCCTGTACATACCAGTTGTGGGAGTATGGGTTCGAGTCACTTCTGGGGTGTGAGTTTTCAGTTATATATATATATATATATATATATATATATAAATTTATATATATATATATATATATATATATATATATATATATATATATATATATATATATATATATATAAATTTAGGCAAAAAGTCAATATCAGAGACGGGCTTAGGAAGAACTTGAGGGCCTCGCCAGACGGACAAACAGACTTAGAAAGGCAGAAACAGACAAAGGCGTCCCGGCGGAGGGTGGAAAAACGCCAACACCGAGAAAGTCAGCAGCATATGCAAATAGATTCCGAGTTAACGGGATAAAGCAGACCTGGACGATGGCCAGATAAAAGATAAGATCGTAAGAAGAGAAGAGACAGGTGCAATCTCAAATAGATAAGACGTGGAAGGGAGAAAGAGAGAGAGAGAGAGCATTGTATACCTGAAGTCAAACGCGGGCCCAACCTGCATACACAAGAGTACACACACACACACACACACACACACACACACACACACACAGGCTGACGTAAAAGACATATACACACGTAAAGGCACAAAAAAATCCTGTACACCAAGAGAAAGTCAGACGAGAATTATTCAGGACAACGAGACGCAAGGAAGGGAGTGAATAATACATTTATTTACTCCCAATTTATTTACTGATTACAGCATAACAGATGCAGTAATCAGTAAAAGAGGAAATAGAGACGCAGAACCGGAACGGAGTCGGCCGCCGGGTCGAAGGTCCAGATCTGAACAGGTGAGTTTCCCCTCCAATCAGTGCAGACGACCCGCCCGTGATCGCTCCAACTGTTGTATACATGTTAGATATTTGTGTTGCAGATGTCAGGTAAGATAAGGGCATTGTTGAGAGCTGGCAGGGGAGGGTGAGGGTGTGTGTGTGGTAGGGGGTCGTCACGCCAGGGATGGTAAGGGGTGTCAGGGGGGGTATTTCTTCCCTGTCGCAGCCTGCTGCCCCCTTCCCCTTCGACCACTTGGCATGCAAGAAGCGGTGAAGCGTCCCTTCAGCCTCACCTTGTCGCGTCTGTCAGTATTCATAGTCCCGGAGAAGGCTCTCAGCGCTGACGTATTGACTGGTGCCGAGAGGGGGGAGGGGAGGGATAATTATCATAGGTGATTTGGGTGTCGCCTCCTGATTATTGGCTTCCTGCTGACGTCCTGGGCAGCTTCTATGTCATGGTCGTTGGTGGTGGTCTAGAGTCGTGGGTGTACACGTGGTATTGTTGTTGTTATAGATTCAGCCACTCGGAACAAGTTCCAAGTAGCACGGGCTATGGTGAGCCCGTAACTTACCTGGCACAGGAGCGGTGCCTACAGGTGGTAGCGTGCAGGGCTGTTTTAGAGGTGTTGGTGTGTTTCGGTTGGAGACGGTGGGTGGTAGATTTTTATTATTATTATTATTATTTTCTACCACAGACGTGGCAACACATTAACAATGCTAACCAGCATATATATGTTTTCTTCTGGCCTCCATGGACAGGGTTAGAGATGTGTTAAACATATAGTTCAAGGGTTTATTGAACAATCAACCACAGGTGATTGTAGTGTTTTTAAAATGCTAGGCTAAGCTACATACGTAAGTACATAAATATACAGATTTCCCACAGGTGGTAGTGTAGGTGCTGGTGGTAGAGTTGGGGGGGGGGGCTGGTGGTAGATTTGGGGGGGTGCTGGTGGTAGAGTTGGGGGGGGGGTGCTGGTGGTAGAGTTGGGGGGGGGTGCTGGTGGTAGAGTTGGGGGGGGCTGGTGGTAGAGTTGGGGGGGGGCTGGTGGTAGAGTTGGGGGGGGGTGCTGGTGGTAGAGTTTGTGGGGGGGCTGGTGGTAGAGTTGGGGGGGGGTGCTGGTGGTAGAGTTGGGGGGGGGTGCTGGTGGTAGAGTTTGTGGGGGGGGTGCTGGTGGTAGATTTGGGGGGGTGCTGGTGGTAGAGTTGGGGGGGGTGTGCTGGTGGTAGATTTGGGGGGGGTGCTGGTGGTAGATTGGGGGGGTGCTGGTGGTAGATTTGGGGGGGGGTGCTGGTGATAGAGTTTGTGGGGAGGGGTGGTGCTGGTGGTAGTGTTTGTGGGGGGGTAGGGGGCTGATGATGTGTATCCTGGTGATTGGTTGGGGTGTCAGTGGCTGAGTGGGTGTATGTTGGTACTTGCACTCGTGTTATCACGGAGGAACTTGGTCAAGTCAAACCGGAGTCTTAAACTTTCTCGTGAGAGAGAAAGAGAACTATCAGGGAAAAGCGCCAAGCCTTTACGACTATATAGCTCTTGGAAGGGGATCAGGATAAGGATTTGGGATGGGACGGGGGGGGGGAAGAAATGGTGCCCAGCCAGTTGGACGGTCGGGGGATTGAACGCCGACCTGCATGAAGCAAGACCGTCGCTCTACCGTCCAGCCCAAGTGGTTGGGCAGCTTTCTCATGAGACTCCTTGCTCTTGATCTACCCCCCCCCCTCTATCCCCCCTGGCCGTCTGACCCCCTTCTCTCCCTCTCTCCATCTCTCCCTCTCTGACCTCTCTCCATCTCTCCCTCTCTTTCTCTGATCTCTCTCCCTCTCCTCTGATCTCTCTCCATCTCCCTCTCTGACCTCTCTCCATCTCTCCCTCTCTGACCTCCCTCTCTCCCTCTCTGACCTAACGTTCCATCGCCTTCTGGTGTTCAGCCTTTCTCTCTGGGCTTGTGCATGACCCCCAGCATATGCCTATGCTTTCGTACACGCAGATATGCTTACAAAATCCAGCTTTAGCTCATGAGCCCCGGCTTTATAGCTGTCGACAGCCTCCTGTTTCTTTACCATTTGGTTTCAGTTTGTGAACCGAATTAGTTAAAAATGATCTCTAACCCGTTCCACTCTTGTGTTCTTGCTCCCATGAAGGGTTACCGGGGGTCCCTTGGGGCTCGTCTATACCCCTAGCTTCCCTCTCTGATCCTTCGTCCCTGACGAGGGCTTCACTCATACATTAGTGTTCACCAACGACCTAGAACACTCATAATGTTCACCAAGTCGCAAGAATACACCTGCCTGGGGGTGACGCCTGTATATGAGAATTCTCTCGTATTTTTTTCAATTCGCACTGTGGAAAATTGTTGCAAATTTTTTGAGGAGTCATGTGTAAAGGGATGAGAGCTCTGGCGCATATGTGATCTATCAGCCTATTGTGTCTATTGGTTTATCTGTTACTCAGTTCCCCTTACTATCAGTATGATCAATTATCTACTGGTCATTTACCCATTAATTTATGTAATTTTATTACTGTCACGATTTGCTATCTTAATTATACCTTATGATGTTTGAGGAGGGTGGCGACATCCCCAGCACCTGTGATGCTGTCTGGAGGATTTGATCCACCAGCACCTGTGACGCTAACTGGATGACTCGGATGCGGTATAACTATTGTTGCTGGAACCAACGAGTGATTCTTCAACGAACGAGCCGCATAGAGAACCATTCAAGTCCCAATATTCAACCACTGAGAGACGCACTCTTCAATATGCAGTGCCGGCATGGAACACTCTTCTAAAACAGACAAAGCATAACTAGTAAACGTCTAGATATTATTTAAAAAAATGGCCCGTTCCTGAGCTGACGGACCTGAGATACGAGGAAAGACTGATGGAACGAGACCTCATCACCGCTGAAAACAAGAAATAGCAGGACATGATAACGACATAAAAGGTTCCAAGAGGAATTAACAATGTAGAAAACTGTATTGTTGAAATATATGAGCAGTAGAATGATGTCAATTAGAGACGCGAATGAGTCTGACAAGTCAAAAAAAAAAAACTTTATAAGCATTATAGTTGCCAATATTTTTAACAAATTAGGCCCCAAAAAACTGTTGAAGTTACACAGAGAAATCACATTATCGTGAGATATCGACGAGAAAATTAATACCAGGTGCATAGGTTCGAATCCTCATCACAGCCCCTCTGGATTTTCTCAAGTGTTGAAGTTTTCTCAGAACCGAACTAGACGTAAAATATGATAAGAAACGGGAACCTGGTCATTGTACTAAGCACTACCGGAAGGCAAGAGCCTCCGATCCTCTCCAACAATAAGTTGCATTTTGTGTATAAATCCCCCCCCCCAAGAGTTCAGAATATGACATACTGTACATCATAACGCCCCCCCCCCTGGGAGCCGGTCGGCCGAGCGGACAGCACGCTGGACTTGTGATCCTGTGGTCCCGGATTCGATCCCAGGCGCCGGCGAGAAACCATGGGCAGAGTTTCTTTCACCCTATACCCCTGTTAACTAGCAGTAAAGTAGGTACCTGAGTGTTAGTCAGCTGTCACGGGCTGCTTCCTGGGGGTGGAGGCCTGGTCGAGGACCGGGCCGCGGGGACACTAAAAAACCTCGAAATCATCTCAAGATAACCAAGATAACCCTCAAAATTAATGGTGTTCCGTTTTCTATTCATGAGTCTCCCCTAAGGTTGGGTTCGGCCAGTTTAGTGCATCATTATTGTGACGATGTGGCACATCTACAGGAGAGTCACATCTACACATCTACACTAAGGAGAGTACAATCCCCCATTTCCCCCTTCTAAATCACCAATAGTTAGCTTTTCAAGGAAGCTAAATCAACGAACCAGCCTAAATTAATACTTGAGAGAATTGTCTGAGTGACGGCAATTAAATCCGAGATATTTACCCTTCAAAACCAGTTTACAAATTACCTAAGCGTCGGCGGCCATAGTCAAAGGAAATGCAAATGTTGTCCCCCTCATGCCAATTGCATTTTTAAATAAAGCTCCTATTTTAAATACAGTTCATATGCCCTTAGTTCATTAAGAATTACACCGCACAGATTAAAGAGGAGAGACTTAGTACCTGTCCCAGCCATATAACGCTGGGGGTAGGGAGGGAGGGAAGGAGGGAAGGCGGGGCCCAGCAACTAGCGTCAACCGGGGGTGGCTCTAAGGTCAGTATTGGGGGCTTGTGGCTGGGGAAGGTCAGGTGGGCTTCGTTGTAAATTGGTCATTAGTGGGGGAGGAAGGAGCTTTGATGTGGCCGCTCTGCCCTGATGCCCACTCGTGCCAACACGCCCACACCGTGCCCACACGCCCACACCGTGCCCACACGCCCACACCGTGCGTCTCACTCACGCACATGGGCGACATGCACGCCCACTCACGTGCATGGGGCCACGGCCACTAATTGACACGCTTATATGAGTCACTCGTTAAGAAATTCATATGTACGCGCAATTCTTGGTCCGTACATCTGTTGTGATATCGTAGTATCGTATTAGACGTGCGTACGATACCCTAGTTTCGTACCAGACGTGTGTATGATACCCTAGTTTCGTATCAGACGTGTGTACGATACCCTAGTTTCGTATCAGACGTGTATACGATACCCTAGTATCGTACCAGACGTACGTACGATACACTAGTATTGTGTGAGACATGTGTACGATACCCTAGTCTGCTGTAAGATTTTTCTGCCTCCTTTGAGTCATACTATCCCAGAACCAGCATGAAGGACTACAGGAAATGCATTATTTATATAATGACTAGTTGGGGGTACCCGGCGGTGCCCGGGTAGACCGCAAAAGTTTCTGCTATAGGACTGACTCCTATACCACCCTATGACAGCACTCAACCCAACACAAGTCACCCTGTAAAGTTGTGGAGTTAGATTAGCCTCAATCATCTGGCCTCACACACATACATTTATTTTTTATAGCTACAGATGTTTAAACTTGTGCAGTTATTTTCGGGTTGTATCTGTATTTCAATGTATTTTGGTCACAGTGGAAAACTTTGGTAAGTGAAGTACCAACTTTTGTTAGCACGTGGAGAGTAAAGCTTTACGGATAACCCAACCCGTCCTCAACTCAAGTCCATTCCATCCAGCGGTCAACCCCACAGACGCATTCATAAATTTTAACATGCTGTTCATTCAAAACAGGAATTTTCTCAAATATAAATTAATATTGTAATATATTGGCATATTGTGTATATACAAGCATAGGATAGATTAGGTGTTTTATGTTCTGTTGGCGATTATTTGTATTTGTAGTACGTGGGTGAAGCATTTACAGCGTTGTAGTTCGAACAAAATTCGCCAGTGAAGCACTTGTTCCGGAAGTGTTCGAACGAAATCGGTTGTGAGTCATGTGTAAACCGTTTTTCATTCATAAACAGGGGTTTGGCGGGTGCATGGAATCACTTTTGGATCTTTGTTTGGAGGACGGGCTAACAATTCCAAACAATTGCTTCACTTCTTTTGACGCAGTGCGTTACGTCTCCGAGACTTGACTCCGAGACGTCTCCGAGACTTGACTCCGAGACGTCTCCGAGACTTGACTCAGAGACGTCTCCGAGACTTGACTCCGAGACGTCTCCGAGACTTGACTCAGAGACGTCTCCGAGACTTGACTCCGAGACGTCTCCGAGACTTGACTCAGAGACGTCTCCGAGACTTGACTCCGAGACGTCTCCGAGACTTGACTCAGAGACGTCTCCGAGACTTGACTCAGAGACGTCTCCGAGACTTGGAGCTCGTGCTTCGTGCAGCGTCGAGTCTGGGTGCGAATGGAAGTGTAGTAAAATTAGGTGTTTGTTTATATTTTGTAGTTGCTGTTGAGCAGTGGTTGGTAAAGACTCTGTAAGCTGTTGAACAGTGATTGGCCGTGGTGTTGTACGCTAGTGAGTAGCTTGAGCAGTGGTTCTGTCTGATGGTGAGTAGTTTGAGCAGTGGTTCTGTCTGATGGTGAGTAGTTTGAGCAGTGGTTCTGTCTGATGGTGAGTAGTTTGAGCAGTGGTTCTGTCTGATGGTGAGTAGTTTGAGCAGTGGTTCTGTCTGATGGTGAGTAGTTTGAGCAGTGGTTCTGTCTGATGGTGAGTAGTTTGAGCAGTGGTTCTGTCTGATGGTGAGTAGTTTGAGCAGTGGTTCTGTCTGATGGTGAGTAGTTTGAGCAGTGGTTCTGTCTGATGGTGAGTAGTTTGAGCAGTGGTTCTGTCTGATGGTGAGTAGTTTGAGCAGTGGTTCTGTCTGATGGTGAGTAGTTTGAGCAGTGGTTCTGTCTGATGGTGAGTAGTTTGAGCAGTGGTTCTGTCTGATGGTGAGTAGTTTGAGCAGTGGTTCTGTCTGATGGTGAGTAGTTTGAGCAGTGGTTCTGTCTGATGGTGAGTAGTTTGAGCAGTGGTTCTGTCTGATGGTGAGTAGTTTGAGCAGTGGTTCTGTCTGATGGTGAGTAGTTTGAGCAGTGGTTCTGTATGGTTTTGGGCATTGGAAACTATTCTACCCTCTTCCCATGCTGCAATACTCTTTTGATATCTCCAACCCCCCCCCCCCCCCCCTTTGGACGAGAGTTGCATCCCCCCCCCCCCCCCCCAGTCCCTAACCGGAGATTGATGTTGTTTTTACTCGACTGCAATTAAAAGAATCGTATCATGACTCGAGAATAGACATCTGATATTGACAATTCGTTTCGGTCCCTCCTGGACCATTGCCAATCGACTTGACAATGGTCCACGACGGACCGAAACGTCGTCGTCTCTCCATCTTCTGGTGTGTGGTTTGGTCATAATATGAAACTGTGAAACTGTGAATATCTTATCGTCCAGTTTCTAGGATAATGGCCAGGAACGGTTCTCTAGCTACTGGAGCATAAGGAGTAAAGATCTACCACACAGTTACTGGACAATGTGCTGGTTACTGCAACAGGAAGTACAGCTACCAACCCGCACAATCCTGCTTCATCCACCGCTAAACCTCAACAATTTACTACTTGAGATAAGACGCACATACACGGAGCTGCGTTTACCTTAGATGTAAACATCATCTCCTCGCCAATAGCCAAAACAATAAAAGGAAATACATATATATATATATACAAGACGTTACCTGCGTATGCAATATTCGAAGATAAATCTCTGCCTTCGAGGAAAAAAACACGTATATATGTGTGTGGGCTTCGAAACAGGACGATCTCTGACCTCTGTAAGGGTTATTCAGATCCCCTCTGGTCAGGTTTGTCTATAAATTATGAATCAGCAGGTGCCAGGCTCCCGCTACACGACTGGTAATGAGCAGAAGCCAAGACTGGTCATTGTGGATTTTACTCACAGATTCCTCATTGCTGGCCAACTTACACCCTCCCACAACCCGTCCATCTTACCAACGTAAATAATGATGCCATTCTGGCATCAATATTTATGGTGCCAGAGTTTGGGAGGGTTGGGGAGTGGTGCAGGTATAGCTGTGGGCGATGGTGGTAATGGTGGTGGTGGTGGTGGAAGGGGTCGTTATGCTGGTAAAGAGGGTGATGGTGGTGGAAGGGGGCGATCCTGTTGGAAGTGTTGGTGCTGCTGCCGGTGGAAGGGATGGCAATGGTGGTCGTGCTGCTGGTGGAATGGATGGTTGGCGCTAATGGTTGTAATAGGAAACCCCGTAATGGTCCACTCCCCTTCCCCCTTCCCCCATCCCATCCCGACAGTGGTCGGGGCGACGGTGAAAGTCATTTGCTATTCTGTCTATGGTCTATGGAGACAGTTAAAACGATGTTAACAAATGATGGTGGCGGTGGCGGTGGCGATAATAATGGTGATGGCAGAGACCTTGGGGCTCTGGTGGTGCTCGTTGGTGCTCTTGATGAAGCACCATACAGGGTATTGTGGGAGATGACGATGGTGGTGATGCTGCAGGCCAGGGCTGCGGATGCTGAATGCCTTACTCTTTGTAATTGTTTTCTTTTAGGCACTGTCCTTGCTGTAAAGGTCTCTAGGTTCGCCATCTTGTGCTTCACTTGGCTAGGATTTCATTGGGCGGTACTGCATAGTTCAAGAATTGGTCTGACGTAGGTTGTGTAAATTTGCTTTATCATTTCCCATCTCCCAAGTATTTGTTTCACTCTCGATGGTTTTATAATGGTACCTTTCAGTGCGTTCCCACTCCAGCCACCCCGGGTAGTGGTTGGTGGTGGTGACTGGGTAGTGGTTGGTGGTGGTGGTGACCTAGGGTAGTGGTTGGTGGTGGTGACTGGGTAGTGGTTGGTGGTGGTGGTGACCTAGGGTAGTGGTTGATGGTGGTGACTGGGTAGTGGTTGATGGTGGTGGTGGTGGTGACCTAGGGTAGTGGTTGGTGGTGGTGACTGGGTAGTGGTTGATGGTGGTGGTGGTGGTGACCTAGGGTAGTGGTTGATGGTGGTGACTGGGTAGTGGTTGATGGTGGTGGTGGTGGTGACCTAGGGTAGTGGTTGATGGTGGTGACTGGGTAGTGGTTGATGGTGGTGGTGGTGGTGGTGACCTAGGGTAGTGGTTGGTGGTGGTGGTGACCTAGGGTAGTGGTTGGTGGTGGTGGTGGTGGTGACCTAGGGTAGTGGTTGGTGGTGGTGGTGACCTAGGGTAGTGGTTGGTGGTGGTGACCTAGGGTAGTGGTTGGTGGTGGTGACTGGGTAGTGGTTGATGGTGGTGGTGACCTAGGGTAGTGGTTGGTGATGGTGACTGGGTAGTGGTTGATGGTGGTGGTGGTGGTGACCTAGGGTAGTGGTTGATGGTGGTGGTGACCTAGGGTAGTGGTTGGTGGTGGTGGTGGTGGTGACCTAGGGTAGTGGTTGATGGTGGTGGTGGTGGTGACCTAGGGTAGTGGTTGATGGTGGTGATGACCTAGGGTAGTGGTTGGTGGTGGTGACCTAAGGTAGTGGTTGGTGGTGTAACTGTTCTACGATGGTGTGGTGGTGGTGACCTAGGGTAGTGGTTGGTGGTGGTGGTGGTGGTGACCTAGGGTAGTGGTTGGTGGTGGTGGTGACCTAGGGTAGTGGTTGGTGGTGGTGGTGACTGGGTAGTGGTTGATGGTAGTGGTGGTGGTGACCTAGGGTAGTGGTTGATGGTGGTGATGACCTAGGGTAGTGGTTGGTGGTGGTGACCTAAGGTAGTGGTTGGTGGTGTAACTGTTCTACGATGGTGTGGTGGTGGTTCTAGTGCAAGGTTGATGGAACAGGTGGTAGTGGTACTTACCTATTAGTGACTACGAGAAAGTGAGGTCTAGCTCTCCGTGCCCCTGCCTACCAGTCTTGTTGTACAGGTTGTTATAATTGTTTATAATTATAACTCGTAGCGTTTCCTCTATTCCCTCTAGCACTATTCTTGTTGCAAACCTCTATAATTTTTTTTTAAATTTTGGGTTTAAGCTTCGCGAGGTACGGATTTTCCAGGCCAATATTTCCCGTTTTTTATAACAAAGATTGTATAGGCTGCCTTGAAGGCGTCTTGAATTAGGTTTTTAAATAATGTCCTAAAGTTCTCCAGCGTCCAGAAGGGTCTGTGGTGAAGGTTTTCATGAGGCTAGCGAAGGTTTCATTTGTACGGTGAAGCACAGTGTGTGACGGGAGACTACGGTGAAGCACAGTGTGTGACGGGAGACTATGGTGATGCACAGTGTGTGACGGGAGACTACGGTGAAGCACAGTGTGTGACGGGAGGCTACGGTGAAGCACAGTGTGTGACGGGAGACTACGGTGATGCACAGTGTGTGACGGAGACTACGGTGAAGCACAGTGTGTGTGACGGGAGACTACGGTGAAGCACAGTGTGTAACGGAGACTACGGTGAAGCACAGTGTGTGACGGAGACTACGCAAGGCTTATTGTGTAATTCCCTCCAACGTGTTATAATTCCTGACCTTAGCAGTGTACATATCAATTCCTTTTGCTAGATTTCGCTAGGAGAAGATAGCCACTCCCGAGTAAGATATCCGTCTTTCCTGTTGTATCTGAAGATATTTTAAGCAACGGAGTCGCCACAGAAGAGCTCAAGATGGTGACCCCCCTCCCCAGAGGTGCCATGCAGTCCTTCCAACCCCCCTCAGAGGTGCCATACTGTGGCAAGGTTGTCCGTCAGACCACAGACACGCTCTCGCTAAGTCAACTCCTGTGATTAGAGATGATTAGTGACTGAAAGATGGTCGGCGCCCTTCTTGTAAGGGGTACTTGAATAAATAGCTGACTTTAGCGACTTCCTGTGGGCGTCATCCAAACTTCCTGTAGAGCGTTCGAACGTTCCTGGGCGTCATCCAAACTTCCTGTGGAGCGTTCGAACGTTCCTGGGCGTCATCCAAACTCCCTGTGGAGCGTTCAAACGTTCCTGGGCGTCATCCAAACTCCCTGTGGAGCGTTCGAACGTTCCTGGGCGTCATCCAAACTTCCTGTGGAGCGTTCAAACGTTCCTGGGCGTCATCCAAACTTCCTGTGGAGCGTTCAAACGTTCCTGGGCGTCATCCAAACTTCCTGTGGAGCGTTCAAACGTTCCTGGGCGTCATCCAAACTTCCTGTGGAGCGTTCAAACGTTCCTGGGCGTCATCCAAACTTCCTGTGGAGCGTTCAAACGTTCCTGGGCGTCATCCAAACTTCCTGTGGAGCGTTCGAACGTTCCTGGGCGTCATCCAAACTTCCTGTGGAGCGTTCGAACGTTCCTGGGCGTCATCCAAACTTCCTGTGGAGCGTTCGAACGTTCCTGGGCGTCATCCAAACTTACTGTGGAGCGTTCGAACGTTCCTGGGCGTCATCCAAACTTCCTGTGGAGCGTTCGAACGTTCCTGGGCGTCATCCAAACTCCCTGTGGAGCGTTCGAACGTTCCTGGGCGTCATCCAAACTTCCCTGTGGAGCGTTCGAACGTTCCTGGGCGTCATCCAAACTTCCTTTGGAGCGTTCGAACGTTCCTGGGCGTCATCCAAACTTCCTGTGGAGCGTTCGAACGTTCCTGGGCGTCATCCAAACTTCCCTGTGGAGCGTTCGAACGTTCTTGGGCGTCATCCAAACTTCCTTTGGAGCGTTCGAACGTTCCTGGGCGTCATCCAAACTTACTGTGGAGCGTTCGAACGTTCCTGGGGATCTTTTGAATCTTCGTCTTGGTGTCCCCCTATTGAGGTCATGTCTCTTACAATCCTGGAAGGCCCCGCTTCCGCCCTGGGCCGGTGCCACCATCTGGAGACAGGTGGCGTCAGGCCTGGTCGCCTCGCCGTGGCCCCCTGAATGCAAAGGGCGTCGTTGATCAGCCCCAGCGTGACGGAGAAGGCGCAGACGAAGGGGTGAGACGACTACCAAGGTTATGCAAACCAATCCTGTCGCTGCCGGTGTTTCAGTCGTGTTTCATTCGTGTTTTATTCATGTTTCTCCGGTGCTCAGGTCTGTGTCTTGTTCCCTCTGGCCACCCAAGACGCCTATTTGGGCTTGGATTAGTCGCGGCGTGACCTGAAGACACAAGTAACTTTGCGTCTCCTTGGAGCTACTTGGAGATACAAGTAACTTTGCGTCTACTTGGAGATACAAGTAACTTTGCATTTCCTTGGAGCTCCTTGGAGACACAAGTAACTTTGCGTCTCCTTGGTGCTATCTGGTATATCAATTTACCACTCTTAAAAAAAAACTCTTCTTCCCTAACCAGAAACATACAAACCCAAGCAACCCATCTAACCTATCGAGGCGTAGGCGTAGGAAACGTTTAATATTACGGTGCTTTAAAGTTTGACTGATGCGTCGCATTTTTAACGTATTGGGAATTTTCGTAAAAAAAAATGTGAGGTGTTCGTTGAGATAAGAGGTTGTGAGTGGCGTGTGACGGAAGGTACCTGTATGTCGGGCGACACAGGAGCAGCACGTGTCTTAGATGTATCAATTGTATGTATGTTGTATGGAGGTAATACAACGCACGCATGGTAAATGTATTTCGTGTAGGTGGGTATTAAGATAGGTGAATCTGCAACGTTATGGTGTATGAGAAGGGTAGATTTGGTGTATGAGGGAGCTCATGAGTTGCTGTATAGTCAACATACACGATGTATGAGATGAGGGGGGTTTCAACATACATTGTGTATGATGAGGCAAAGTAGGCAAATGGTCAACAAACATGAGATGAGGTTTTTATTGATTTTATTCACGAACTTTTGTACATAATTCTTTTTTTTTATTAGTTTCAATGAGTTTAGTGAAAGAGCGTGGATGTCTTGCTCATGGCATGGCGGAGTGGGTGCTTTGTTAGCCTTTATCGAACTCATCTTCAACACATTGCGCATCCACAGCTCAGCTTACACGGGTCACTATTTTGCAAATCCCATTATTCATCTCTGTACAAGATGAATTACTGAATCTTCAATGAATGGGCTTTTGACATGCGTATGTACACACGCCCACACACACACACGCCCACACACACACGCCCACACACACACATACACACAGGATCCAAGAGTCAATGCTCGATCCTGCAGACACAACTAGGTGAGTACACACACACACCAAAGAGCCAGAGCTCAACCCCCGCAAGCACAAATAGGTGAGTACACATACACACACACACACACAAGGGGGTCGCCTGTGACTGAGTGGACAGCGCTTGGGACTCGCAATCCTAGGGTCCGGGTTCGATTCCCGGTGATGGCGGAAAACATATGGGCAGAGTTTCTTTCACCCTGATGCCCCTGATACCTAGCAGTAAATAGGTACCTGGGAGTTAAACAGCTGTTACAAGCTGCTTCCTGTGTGTGTGTGTGTGTACTCACCTATTTGTGCTTGCGGGGGTTGAGCTCTGGCTCTTTGGTGTGTGTGTGTGTGTGTGTGTGTGTGTGTGTGTGTGTGTGTGTGTGTGTGTGTGTGTGTGTGTGTGTGTGTGTGTGTGTGTGTGACAAAAATTCGATTGACAGTTGAGAGGCGATTCGAAAGAGCATATTTCAACCCCCCGCAAGCACACAACTAGGTGAATACAACTAGGTGAATACAAACATGCATACACGCAAAAGCGCTGGACTCGAAACTATTAAAAATCAAACGAGACCACATTATTATAAGCATAGTAAAAGCAACAATGGTTGCAAAGAAGATAAGAATAAAGCTCCTGATACTGAGGAACTTCAACCATTAAGATACAGACTGGGAGAAAATAGAGGATATAATAACTAGAGAGTCTAAGAAAAGGGAAGGAACCAGCATTCACTGTATCGTGATGTTCAGTTACTTAGTGAACATTGAGTTAAGAGACTGACAACAAGAGCACAAAGTTGACATTTAGAAAAAGGGAAATAGGAAGATATAAAGGAGTTTCTATCTGGGACACAGTGGGATTAATCTGTTCAGTAGTTTAACACCACAAGACATGGGCTAATACACCCTAACATGCAAGGAAGCAGGAGCAGCATACCCAAACACGCCAAGGAAGCAGAAGCAGCATACCCAAACACGCCAAGGAAGCAGGAGCAGCATACCCAAACACGCCAAGGAAGCAAGAGCAGCATACCCAAACACGCCAAGGAAGCAGGAGCAGCATACCCAAACATGCAGGGAGCCAGGAGCAGCATACCCAAACACGCCAAGGAAGTAAGAGCAGCATACCCAAACACGCCAAGAAAGCAGGAGCAGCATACCCAAACACGCAAGGAAGCAGAAACAGCATACCCAAATATGCATGGAAGCAAGACAAGCTTCCCTAAGCCCACAACAGTAGGAAAAAAATCATAAAAAGATCAGAATTAACAAAAATATGCAATTGCATGCATGCAAATAGATGAAACACCAACAACAGTTTCTAAAAGAGCTTTGTAACTGAACAAGGATCATTACCGAGACTGGTAAAAGGAAGACCACAGCACACTATACGCGAGAGAGCCAAACATGACAGATATTAACAATAACAGAAATATCCCCGGTGGTGCTGAAGGAAGGAGCTGAAGTCCTAAGTCTGACGGTGGTGCAGAAGCGTGAGCGGAACATTTACTTTGAAGAGCAAGAATTCTGGCAAATGACACTCAAACTGCCTGTATAACTTGTGAAGAGCTTTGGCAATCACTGTCGCATACATACCTGGCACTGCAACATCAGACTGTTACAGCTGGATACTCAAAATGATTGAAAAAATGAATACCTATATGTATATTGCAAATCGTGCTCTGCTACTTTTAACACGTTCACCTGATTAACGTGGAGAGTTAGAGAGCCACATAATGGGCTCATGCAGGGACTGAACCCCCCCCCCCCCTAAAAATTAATTTAGCTAAGCAAGTTATAGTGTTGATGAGCTAGTTACAAAATTCGATGCACATCGTCACATCAACAATGGACTCGAGACCGACCACAGTGTGTAAATATGATGGTCACACCACCACCTACCTGCTGGAAACTAAGAACCAACACACCGGGATAATTACTCAATGACATAAAATGTTGAATTCAGTCGAATCAAAATGAAATGTTGATTCATTTCTTGATACGTTTATTTGATTTTGAGAGCCGGTGACCAAGGACAGGAGCTCGTTCCCGGCAAACGCAATTAGATGTGTACGCGCACACACACACACACACACACACACACACACACACACACACACACACACACACGTTCCCCCTACCCATCTTACCTTTGGCCCAGGCATGTCCGGAGAAGAGATCGAGAGTGACCTCTGCCTCCGGAAGCTTTTTGGTGGCTCGCCAAGTGAGGTGAGAGAGAGAGAGAAAGGAAGGGAGAGAGAGAGAGAGAGAGGGGGGAGGGGAAGCCGGAGGGAGAGAGCAGGTGTTGGCCAACTGAAGGGGCATGAGGGGAAGCAGGTGTTGACATGGTAAAGGGGCAGGGAATGGCCGTCCCGGTGGTCACAGGCCGCCCTCACAGATATTGGGGGGTCAGGCAGGTGTTGTCTTGCGTCAGCTTGACTGCATTTCCTGTAGCGTCTTCACTCCAGTTTTGTTAATTCTGCGTCTTCCTTTAGTGCCTTTATCTTGCCTCCTAATTCAGTCCTTTGTTTTTACTTTATTGTATTTGTAGTATTATTAGTAATACTAATGGTACTAGTATTGTTACTAATGGTACTTGTATACCACAACCACTGCTAGCGCCGAAGCCTTCATCTAAAACTATATATAATTCCGTTCTATTGTTACTATCCTACCGATGGCAGGTTTACCGCCCGTGACATTTGGTTTACACGTAGACCATTAAAGTTTAAAAACGTCGGCCGCGCTCGCCAAGAGAGGCATCCAATATTAAGGTTCCTCGTTTAAGAGACAGGTAATAATTGAGAGGGTCATTACTAGCCTCTGGTCGCCCTTAACACACCTGGGGATACCTGGCTGAGGGAGGCCATTAACAGGGTCACCCAACCACGTGTAATTGTTTACTATTCATGCCTGAGGGTATGAGCTATTAGCTCTTGGACTCCGGCTTTCTAACCGTCGGTTGTCTAATGGACTGATTGTAGATCAAATTTTTTCAATCATATCTACTACATAAGTTTCACTCTCTCTCTCTCTCTCTCTCTCTCTCTCTCTCTCTCTCTCTCTCTCTCTCTCTCTCTCTCTCTCTCTCTCTCTCTCTCTCTCTCTCTCTCTCTTTCTCTCTCTCTCTCTCTCTCTCTCTCTCTCTCTCTCTCTCTCTCTCTCTCTCTCTCTCTCTCTCTCTCTCTCTCTCTCTCTCTCTCTCTCTCTCTCTCTCTCTCTCGTTCGTGTGTGTTCGATTCCTGGCCTAGACAGAAACAAAAATATATTTTCGCTCAACAGTAAATAGGTACCTGGATGTCAGCTGTTCTAGACGGCATCCTATGGATGTGTACGCTCCTAGATGTGCTTGCGGGGGTTGAGCTTCGGCTCTTTAATCCCGCCTCGCAACTGCCAGTCAACTGATGTACAGGTTCCTGAGCTCTATCATATCTACATTTAAAACTGTGTATGGAGTCAGCCTCCACCACATCGTCACTTCCTTGTGTATTCCATTCGTTAACTACTGTGACGCTGAACATATTCTTGCTAATGTCTTTGTGGCTCATTTGGACACTGTCGCCTGTGTCCCCTTGTGCGTGTGCCCCTTGTGTTAAATAATCTGACTTTATCTACTCCTGTCATGGAACACCATCGCTGGGGTCCTGTTTATAGACGATTTGGTTAGCGTCATGTCTACCCTTAGGAATCCACCCTTGGCGTCATGTCTACCTTAGGCTTCCACCCTTGGCGTCATGTTCACCCCTTGGCCTCCACCCTTGGGGTCATGTCTCCCCTTAAGCCTCCACCCTTGGGGTCATGTCTACTCTTAGGCCTTCACCCTTGGCGTCATGTCTACCTTTTGCACCTTTCCTAATTTATCCCTTGCAGTTCCTGCCTCTCCCAGGGAGTACTGTCGCAGTGTTCTTACAGTGACACGTGATGCGTGAGGAGCGGCGTGCGTGTGTGCGTGCGCTAGTTTACTTCTCACACTCACGTGCGTCTCTTTTTCTGTAAGTGTAAATGCCTCAATTATTGAGTGGGAAAGTAACTCGTGACTTGTGTGTGTGTGTGTCCTTGAGTGTGTGAATGATGTGTGTGTGTGTGTGTGTGTGTGTGTGTGTGTGTGTGTGTGTGTGTGTGTGTGTGTGTGTGTGTGTGTGTGTGTGTGTGTTCCGGGGATCTTATCTACACCTGAGTTTTAAGGTCTGGTGTCTCTTGTGTGACTACAGACCCCCGACACCCACACCCTGGGACCCTAGTGCTGTAGTAGTGCTGTAGTAGTGCTGTAGTAGTACCGTAGTAGTAGCTGAAGTAGTAGTTCTTTCTACTTGGGATTCATCATACAAACAGAGACACTCATCCCTCACCATACGGAAATTGGGTTAGGTCTGGCAAGGTCGACCAGCATCACGTTTTCTGGTGATGTGTGTATATATATATTAGAGAACGTGACTTGGTGTTCCCAGCTCAGGTTAGAAATGTTGAGGAAACGTTCAGGAATGCACGTCTCTCATCCACACAAGTCACACACTGGGTTGAGTTTGAACAAGATTAATCCATACGAGTATATGTCAGTATTGACCCCGAGTGGACTATCAACATCTATATTCTATGTAAAATAGAATGTCTGAAGTCAAGCCAGGCGCTTGAGGTTAGTCTCGCCCATGTGTTATCTTGCAAGATGACACTTGCACGAAAGATGATAGCACGAAACTTTGTTGTGTTAATTTTTCAACTTTTTTACGTGAACAAGAACGTAAGAAGCTTAGTGAAGAGTGGTGCTTGAACCATTGATCTAAACCCGGTGTTATATAAATGTTCTTGTACAGTTTAACATGTTATTAACCTCTGTTGAATAGCGGGTACAGGATATAACCTTATGACCATCTGACTTCATTCTGAATTCTGGTATGAGGTGCGCATGGTATGATAATTGTCAGGAGACAGCACTAAGACATTATGATTAAATGGGACTTGGAAAGGGTGTGTGTACAAGGAGCTGGGATGTGAGGACAAGGAGCTGGGATGTGTGGACAAGGAGCTGGGATGTGTGGACAAGGAGCTGGGATGTGAGGACAAGGAGCTGGGATGTGAGGACAAGGAGCTGGGATGTGTGGACAAGGAGCTGGGATGTGTGGACAAGGAGCTGGGATGTGAGGACAAGGAGCTGGGATGTGAGGACAAGGAGCTGGGATGTGAGGACAAGGAGCTGGGATGTGAGGACAAGGAGCTGGGATGTGTGGACAAGGAGCTGGGATGTGAGGACAAGGAGCTGGGATGTGAGGACAAGGAGCTGGGATGTGTGGACAAGGAGCTGGGATGTGTGGACAAGGAGCTGGGATGTGAGGACAAGGAGCTGGGATGTGTGGACAAGGAGCTGGGATGTGTGGACAAGGAGCTGGGATGTGTGGACAAGGAGCTGGGATGTGTGGACAAGGAGCTGGGATGTGTGGACAAGGAGCTGGGATGTGTGGACAAGGAGCTGGGATGTGTGGACAAGGAGCTGGGATGTGTGGACAAGGAGCTGGGATGTGAGGACAAGGAGCTGGGATGTGTGGACAAGGAGCTGGGATGTGTGGACAAGGAGCTGGGATGTGAGGACAAGGAGCTGGGATGTGAGGACAAGGAGCTGGGATGTGAGGCCAAGGAGCTGGGATGTGAGGACAAGGAGCTGGGATGTGAGGACAAGGAGCTGGGATGTGAGGACAAGGAGCTGGGATGTGAGGCCAAGGAGCTGGGATGTGAGGACAAGGAGCTGGGATGTGAGGCCAAGGAGCTGGGATGTGAGGACAAGGAGCTGGGATGTGAGGACAAGGAGCTGGGATGTAAGGACAAGGAGCTGGGATGTGAGGACAAGGAGCTGGGATGTGAGGACAAGGAGCTGGGATGTGAGGACAAGGAGCTGGGATGTGAGGACAAGGAGCTGGGATGTGAGGACAAGGAGCTGGGATGTGAGGACAAGGAGCAGGAATGGTGCCTAACCACTATAATCCATTGGAGATCGAACGCCGACCAGCACGAGGCGAAGCCATTCTTGTGCCGATCAACATACTTCAAAACTCCACGGGGTAGAGACATGATGCTGAAAAAGTGGTAATATTTGACAGGGATCAGAAGTACAGGAAATATTTCCTCCTGAAGTAGTTTCAGAGCTCATTACGGCAAGATAACGGAGAAGGACAGTTTGGCTTAGTACTTCATTCACTTCTTTCGGCAATTCTTCCTTCTTCCTTCAACACGCTTCCACTACACATAAGGGGCATAACTGACCGACCCCTCACAGTGTTCAAGAGAGAACTGGATAAGCACCTCCAAAGGATACCTGATCAACCAGGCTGTGACTCATACATCAGGCTGCGAGCAACCGCGTCCAACAGCCTGATTGACCAGTCCAGCAACCAGGAGGCCTGGTCGAGGACCGGGTCGCGGGGGACGCTAAACCCCGAAACCATTTCAAGGTAACCTCAAGGTACCCCTTTGTCTCCTCTCCTTCCTTTGCCATTTCTCCTCTTCACCGCCCCCCTCCTATCCACCCCACATACCCCCCCGCCCAACCCCACTTTCCACCTTTTTGCCCCTTGCCCCGCCTGAGGATGGTGTGACCCCTATCCCCGTAATTACGGGGTTCCGGCAGGTGCCGCAACAACCCGGCGGCCAGGGCTGCAAGGATCACTATGGAACGTCGCATTTTTTAACGGAATCAACCAATCCGTTAAAAAAAATGGACGTATTACTAAAAATTAAAACACTGTAATACTGACTTTTTCGATGCATCAGCCTCGATGGGTTAGATGGGTTGCTTGGGTTGGTGCGGAGATGGAGACACACTGAGAGGGTGAAGCTAAGGGGAAGTAGGCCCCTTAAGGGTAGTAGGTCTCTCAACCTTGGAGGGGAGAAGTAACAAAGGGAGATATGATCCCAACATACAAAATACTGATGGGGAACTTGGCAAGTTGGATACGGATAGCTTGTTAAAAGTGAGAGGAAGAAGGACGAGAGGACACAAGTGGAAACTACAATAACAACTGAGTCGTAGGAATGTAATAAATTACTCAACATGTAACGATATAGTCAACAAGTGGAACGCACTGAAAGGAGAAGTTGTGGAAGCCACCTCCATCCACAACTTTATTAAGGATTCGACAAAGTATTCGGACGTATTCGACAGATGGCGTCATTTTCTTCATCATGGAACTTGTAATAATTGTCTGATCTCGTGTTTCCTGGTAAGATTGATCCTTTAATTGTTCAGTAATAACTTACGGAGAAAAGTTTACCCCCCCCCCCCCCCCGGAAACTGGACAGCATATCCGGCACGGAGGAGACATCTCCCGTCACGCAGGGTGCAGTCGCACCTCCACAGATCTCCAGTATCAGTTCTTGATACTGGTAATGGCTCAAAAGGGCCACCACTTACGGGCTATTCATGCCCGTGCCACCTTCTGGGTGGCTTAATCTTCATCAGCATATCCGGGTCAGGTGCATAACAATAAAAAAAAACGCAAAAACTTTTTTAAGTTTTAGAAACAATTTTTATCTGGTGAAAAAGTTGACCTCTTGCCTTCTACTGAACACACACACTGAATTCTTTGGCGTTATGAACCCCAACGTAAAAATTGCCGTGCTTTAGGGAAATTTTAATTCCCCGCAATATTAACGCTTCCAGGGACTATAGTGATTACGGCTCTAATACGTTAGGTGGGTTGGTTAAGGTTCTGACTTACACTGCTTCTCGTCAGTGTAAACAGCTGCATTAGTTTACGAAGTGGCACATTCAGAGAACAGTGTTGCACCATTGTCTTCGCTTGTTCCCGCGCCACCCGTCAGCTGGTGGACAGAGCCAGAGACACCACGTGACTTCCTGTAACTAGAGATATGTTGGTACTTGTACTGGAGATGAAGGGGAGCTCAGATATCGGTACAGGATTCTTATTGTGTAATATCCTCCACCCTCCCCATCCCTCCCCCCTCTCTCTCTCTCTCTTTCTCCTCCCTTTCTCCGTCTCTACCTCCTCTCCCTCTTGTCTCTCTACACCTATACCCGCCCCCTCTGACGTCACCGTGTAAACAGAGCCTTGAGGTACGCCACACCAGAGGAGTCACGACCCGCCACAGCGTTAATGAACGACCTGTAGCCGAGTCCTTCACAGGTAAACACACTGCTACATATCGACTGTGGGTGAAGTGTGCATAGAGGCGGATGTTCTCTCACATTGTGCCTGGCGGGGGGGGGGGGATGACGAGTCCCCCGTTATGGGGTGTTGATGGGGTGTTGGAGCAGGTTATTGATGTGATCCAAAGTGTCAGAGTGCCAAGTATTGTGACGGAGTCCTTGGCCTGCGGTGCGCCAGACTCGAGGATTCTCTCTGTCTGTCTCTCCTCTCTCTCTCTCTCTCTCTCTCTCTCTCTCTCTCTCTCTCTCTCTCTCTCTCTCTCTCTCTCTCTCTCTCTCTCTCTCTCTCTCTCTCTCTCTCTCTCTCTCTCTCTTTCCCCCCCTCCACCCCCTCCCCCCCTCCCTCCCCCCACCACAACCATCAACCACAGTGCCACACGCATTAACTCATCTTAAAATGCATAATCTCTGACAGGAAACAATCACACGAGAAAATTGCTTGAACTTCGCGCGACGCTGTACCACTCACTCGTAGTGACAGGCCTGGCTGAGCCGTGACTCGCATCCCTCGTCCTGTGTAGTGAGTAGGACCTTCTAGGGTGTAGCGGAGAGCTAGGACCTTCTAGGGTGTAGCGGAGAGCTAGGACCTTCTAGGGTGTAGCGGAGAGCTAGGACCTTCTAGGGTGTAGCAGGGGAGGGGGGGCCTCCTTTTCTAGTACGAATCAGGAATAGAAAAACCCTCATTACTAGAAGAGGAGCCCTAACAAGTGAGATCCAAAATACCTTTTATTTTTTTTTACTTGGAGATGTTGAGCCCAGTCTATGCCACAATTTAGGTCACAATCTAAGTCTTCCATATGATATAAGTCAATTCAGCGCATGATAAATGATATTTTATCTGTGGTGAAGAATACATTTGCAAGAGTTTCGTGAGTGAATGTCCCTCACAGATATTATTGGATCCCTATCTGATGGGAAAAATATATGCTTTCCGTACTTCGTTTTTGGATTATCCACGTCCATGTTTTCCTTCGGCATCTTACTCTGACTATATTTAAGTCTTGGAGAAAATTATAAATAATCCTAAGGTTCTCACTCCTACACGTTTTTATAGATTCATCTACTCGGAACAAGTTCCAAGTAGCACGGGCTATGGTGAGCCCGTAATTTACCTGGCACAGGAGCGGAGCCCGGACTCCCACATGGCTATGAGAGTTCCCCGCTTTCCCTCTTGCCCAACCATTTGGGCTAGACGATAGGGTGACGGTCTCGCTTCATGCAGGTCGGCGTTCAATCCCCGACCGTCCACAAGTGGTTGAACACCATTCCTTTCCCCCCTGTCCCATCCCAAATCCTTATCCTGACCCTTTCCAAGTGCTATATAGTCGTAATGGCTTGGCGCTTTCCCCGGATAATTCCCCCCTCCCCCCCCCCCCCCGCCCCTCTACAGTCTTACACAAGCGTGTTCTCTCCCTCTTACGCAGAGCTGCCCCCAAGACCCATAGTGAATTATGACGTAGCGCCTGCTGTCACCTGACCTGCCATTAACCTCCGCTTATTGGCTGCCCTCACCAACCCCGGAAATGACGTTCCTCTCGCATTTTTGGCTCGTGCGTGTGTCAAGTTGTGGCTGAAGACTGCGTGGCCTTTATAACCCCCCTTGTGTATTACTCGTCTAACACACTCACGTATGTTAGACCAAATGATGGAATGTGCAGCGCTAGCCTTATCTTATTCAAATTAGACCCCCTGAGTTCGAGGCAGTTCTTGGAATCAATGGTCTCTAAATGTAGACCACTAGACTACTCTCAGACCTGAGAGGTGTGAGTTAAGAGAATAGACCATTGAGGTTATAACTTACGTCACTGGATGAGATTATGGTTAAGGGAAGATATGATTACGACGTAGAAAATTCTCAGGGGAATTACCAGTACAGTCAAGAACAGTCTATTTAACACAGGTGGTATACGAGGAAGGGGAACACAGGTGGTACACCAGCAAGGGGAACACAGGTGGTACACCAGCAAGGGGAACACAGGTGGTACACCAGCAAGGGGAACACAGGTGGTACACCAGCAAGGGGAACACAGGTGGTACACCAGCAAGGAGAACACAGGTGGTACACCAGCAAGGGGAACACAGGTGGTACACCAGCAAGGAGAACACAGGTGATACACCAGCAAGGGGAACACAGGTGGTACACCAGCAAGGGGAACACAGGTGGTACACCAGCAAGGGGAACACAGGTGGTACACCAGCAAGGGGAACACAGGTGATACACCAGCAAGGGGAACACAGGTGGTACACGAGCAAGGGGAACACAGGTGGTACACCAGCAAGGGGAACACAGGTGATACACCAGCAAGGGGAACACAGGTGGTACACCAGCAAGGGGAACACAGGTGGTACACCAGCAAGGGGAACACAGGTGGTACACCAGCAAGGGGAACACAGGTGGTACACCAGCAAGGAGAACACAGGTGGTACACCAGCAAGGGGAACACAGGTGGTACACCAGCAAGGGGAACACAGGTGGTACACCAGCAAGGGGAACACAGGTGGTACACCAGCAAGGGGAACACAGGTGGCACACCAGCAAGGGGACACAGGTGGTACACCAGCAAGGAGAACACAGGTGGTACACCAGCAAGGGGAACACAGGTGGTACACCAGCAAGGAGAACACAGGTGGTACACCAGCAAGGGGAACACAGGTGGTACACCAGCAAGGGGACACAGGTGGTACACCAGCAAGGGGAACACAGGTGGTACACCAGCAAGGAGAACACAGGTGGTACACCAGCAAGGGGAACACAGGTGGTACACCAGCAAGGGGACACAGGTGGTACACCAGCAAGGGGAACACAGGTGGTACACCAGCAAGGGGAACACAGGTGGTACATCAGCAAGGGGAACACAGGTGGTACACCAGCAAGGGGACACAGGTGGTACACCAGCAAGGGGACACAGGTGGTACACCAGCAAGGGGAACACAGGTGGTACACGAGCAAGGGGACACAGGTGGTACACCAGCAAAGGGAACACAGGTGGTACACGAGCAAGGGGACACAGGTGGTACACGAGCAAGGGGACACAGGTGGTACACGAGCAAGGGAACACAGGTGGTACACCAGCAAGGGAACACAGGTGGAAACCCAAACGAGCCACAGAGACACTAGAATGTGATAACGTATCAGAGCTATAAAGAAATAAACAAAACACATTAACAGTGATGTAGTGGAGGCTGACTCCATAAGCATCTTCAAATGCAGATATGATAGATAAGTACAATTAGGTACTTGTGGTTAAAAGTAATACTTTTTTATATTAGTAATACGTTTAATAATACGTGTTAAAAGTAATACACACAACTTATTAAAGCTCAGATTGATTTGGAAAGTGTTGAGAGACGAGGTGTTGCAGGCAGCGATGCAGGGAACTGCGTTGCAACACCTCTCAACACCCACAGATCCTGATCGTGGGTGTTGGGGGGGGGAGTGACGACCCCCGTCAGGTCCTAATTTCTTCCTTATTATCAATCAGCATTTGCCACTTTGCTCGGAGTCGGCGTCGGGCAGAGTCTCTCACGTAGAGAGAAAACAAAAGATGGTAGGATGGTGTGAAGTGGTGACGCATGGCGCTCATCTTAGGGGGCGACGGTGCGTGCATGCGTACGGTGGGAGGCCAGAGGCGTGCTGGGCATGCGTAGTGCGGCATAAAGGGGCGTGTCGCGCGTGCGTGGAGGTACGGCAGGCCTCCCCCTCCCCAGGCTTCTTCAGGAAGCCCAGAACACCTTCACCCACGTAGCTGCTGCTGCTGTAGCTGCTGCTGCTGTAGCTGCTGCTGCTGTAGCTGCTGCTGTAGCTGCTGCTGCTGCTGCTGTAGCTGCTGCTGCTGCTGTAGCTGCTGCTGCTGCTGCTGTTGGTGAGGCTTTTGGAAGACTCGTGCTGGTCCTCTAATGAGGCTTCACCGGATGAAGAACACCGGCAAGGCTTCTGAAGCATCTCCTGTCCTTGCTGTTGTGAACTTGTGGTTCTCTGACAGAACTCTCATGTGGAGTTATAGATGATAGCAGAAATGTTTATGTTGTCTGCTGCTTTTTCTAGCAGTAACTGCTAGAAATTCTCGTAAAAGTCCCCCCTCTTTTGTGGACAAGGGATAGGAGACAGACTAAGAATGATTCAACCCTCAAGAGATAAGCACCGTGGTCCTCTTGTCCCACTGAACCTTTGGTTTCATTTGTCCTTTTTTTAGGTGGAATTAAGAGTCGAGTTTGTAACCATTGTCCAAATGTTAAATGGTTGGTGTTATAGTTGTGAGTGTTGGTGTTGTGACTGTACCGTTACTCTGTCTTGTCCCGTTACAGTCATCGTCTGGCTACAGTCGAGGCTAGAAAGGTTCAGGAAGTTGATAATACTAACGACAGATGTGAGTCAGTGATTTATCACAGGCGAGAACATGTTCAACGTTTGCATTTATTTACACATTTATTTTGATATAGTTATCCTTATGTGCTTATCTTTTTACACTTATTCAATCTCTCTCTCTCTCTCTCTCTCTCTCTCTCTCTCTCTCTCTCTCTCTCTCTCTCTCTCTCTCTCTCTCTCTCTCTCTCTCTCTCTCTCTCTCTCTCTCTCTCTCTTATTCTCACCCACACCCACACACACACACACACACACACACACACACACACACACACACACACACACACACACACACACACACACACACACACACACACACACACACACTCACACACACACACACACACACACCACTCGTCTCTCCCGCTAATGTGACCTCCGGTGGCATGACAGATTGGGCACGCCATGGAGATTTCACACTGGGTTTCACGGGACGTTAATGTTTTGATTGGTCCGTCACGTAATGAAAGTCTTATATGCCTATTCCTTAAGATATTCGCGAGAGGAGAGGTGGGAGGGGAAGACGGGGGGAAGGGGAGAGAGGAAAGTGAAAATTAGGGGAAAAAGGAAAAAAACTGCCGTCGCAAGGTTCATCAATATAGCAATGGACGATTTTCGTTACGTTGTGTGAGCAGCAGCTCTATAACGAAAGGATAGAGGTCTCAGTTTGTCATTGTCTTTAAGGCGATTCGAGGATCGGCGTTCGATTCCTGACGAGGCAAGTGGCTGGTTGGTTCACTCTGTTCTTGTACCACAGCTTCTCCTCATCGTATCCCATTCAAGGGGATACGAGGAGGAGATACGAGAATAATTAGTCACATTGGTCTTTACGCTTTTTCCTTATAATTAACTTAGCTCGTCACTGCGTGTGCCTGTATTTTGTTGTAATTTCAATTGTTCTTGCACTCGCTTCTTGGGCTGGAGGGCACAGCTACGGTCTCGCTTCATGCAGGTCGGCGTTCAATCCCCGACCGTCCAAGTGATTGGTCACCATTCCTTTCTCCCGTCCCATCCCAAATCCTTATCCTGATTGATGATGAAGATTAAGCCACCCAAAAGGTGGCATGGGCATGAATAGCCCATAAGTGGTGGCCCTTTTGAGCCATTTCCAGTATCAATAGATGATACTGGAGATCTGTGGAGGTGCGACTGCACCCTGCGTGACGGGAGATGTCTCCCGTGATGTTATCCTGATCCCTTCTAGTGCTATATAGTTGTAATGGCTTGGCGCCTTTGCACAGGGCACCGCTCCAGTGCCAGGTAAGTCCGCTACGGGTTCACCATAGCCCGTGCTACTTGCCCCGCTCCTGCGTCAGCTAAGTTACGGGCTCACCATAGCCCGTGCTACTTGCCCCGCTCCTGTGTCAGGTAAGTTACGGGCTCACCATAGCCCGTGCTACTTGGAACTTGTTCCGAGTATCTATAACAACAACAACAACAACGCCATTGCACATAATCCCAAAGAGATTAACAATGAACAAGCAACAGGGCTCCATCAAGAGGCATATAATCTCACGCAACCAGACCATCACCAGAGACATCTTAACAAGATGTTATATATATATATATATATATATATATATATATATATATATATATATATATATATATATATATATATATATATATATATATATATATATATATGTGTGTGTGTATATCACGAAAATAAACACGTGATTAAGAATGTGACAATGTCAGACCACGGAGGAAAATGAAACAGGAATTTCCTTAAGTACTTTCGTATATTAAATACATCTTCAGAAGGAATCATCTTCCTTCTGAAGATGTATTTAATATACGAAAGTACTTAAGGAAATTCCTGTTTCATTTTCCTCCGTGGTCTGACATTGTCATATATATATATATATATATATATATATATATATATATATATATATATATATATATATATATATATATATATATATATATATACACACACTACGGTCCTGATCGTTATTATAAGTACTAACTAAATAAGAGGATGGGCTGCTGTACGCGTGTGCTCGTAAGCACGTAATTTCAACCTGTTGAATTTATTCAGATGATGCGGCACCGGTTGGGCTCGTGTTGAGACCATTAAGAATATCGTAATATATTCGACAACTTTTTATGTCCGTGGTCTCTACATTATTATCCAGATTACAGAGTCGGGGGATGGTGTAATATTAGAGCAAGTGTGTAACTCTTGATTAGCTAATCTCATCAAATTGCTCAGTTCGGATGATAAGTTGTTCTTTCCACCTGTAAAATATGTCCGGTGCGTGTGGGGTTTTTTTCTCGTATTAAGTCTAATGTGTAAAGTTTCTCCAAGCTGCCTTGAAATTTATATAGATTTTGAGCCTATTTTATATACATTTTGAGCCTATTTTATACACAATTTTAAGCCTTATTTCATTTTAAATGTTAAAGACAGTCTTTTATATACATATTAAGGGGGAAAATATGTGTGTGTCCGATGTCCACTCACAGTCGTATCTGTACAGTATTTAGCCAGGCTACTGAATTATTTCTTCCCTTTCACCTGATGCCTTTGTTCACCCAGCAGGACAATATAGAAACCCCGGAGGTAGACAATTGTTGTCGACGGGAGACATCTCCCGTCACGCAGGGTGCAGTCGCACCTTCACAGATCTCCAGTATCAGCTCTTGATACTGGTAATGGCTCAAAAGGGCCATCACTTACGGGCTATTCATGCCCGTGCCACCTTTTGGGTGGCTTAATCTTCATCAATCAATCAATCACAACTGTTGTGATTTGCTCAGTAATTGACTTGGGGGGGACGGGGGCTTAATAAGACTAAGTACAACCTTCCTGTTCCCCGACGACAAGAATTATTTCCTTACTCATATGAACATTCCATTCATAATACATATACATTCTTCTTCTTCCTCCGGCTGAGCACTATGAATACGCCATACTTAGATGTATTACTTTCTCTTGCGGTTGATGTCTCTCGTTGAATGCATCTGTACTTTGAACATTCCGTAGCTCACTATTTGTAGGCGTTGAAGTCTCTCGTTGAAGGCAGCTCACTACTTACAGGCATTGAAGTCTTGTTCAAAAGCGCCTCTAAGATTTAATGAGTAAGAACGATAGATGAAGACATTATGACTCGCATGACTGGAATTAGAATAGATTGATTAGGGATTGAAAATACAGTAAAACAAGATGTTTTCTACAGAATGGCGTCATGCAGAATGGTGGATAAGTGAAGAGTTTTCGTTGTAAAGAGAATTTAGTGGAATGACAAGGAATTGAAGAGAGGAAGGTCAGATATAGCGAGTGGGTGAGGAGGACTGGGGACGAGTGTGGGGTGAGGCATGATATATATAGGGAACAAGGCTTTTGGTGGCAGTAGTTTGTGTAAGACAGGGTGAATATTATGTTTACATAGGAGAGAGCGCGAGGGGGCTCAGTCCACCTTATCTTAGGGAGGAAGGGGGCGCTGGGTGCTGGTGGGGGTGATTGTTGGAGGACTGTGGTTTACTGTCGTGCTGGAGGATGGTGGTGGTGGTAGTGATGGTGGTGGTGGATCAGATGATGATGGTGGTGGTTCAGGACATTATGGTGGGTCTGGTAGTGCTGGTTTACCGTAATGCTGGAGGGTCTGGTGGTGGTGATGGTGGTGGTGGGTCAGGAGATGATGGTGGGTCTGGTAGTGGTGGTGGTGGTGGTGGATGGCGTCAGAGAGGGAGAGGGCAAGCACCCCTCAGGCTGGTCATGACCACACAGACCGTCGCTAATTCCTTAACATTTTACACCCTACCGGGTTATTATATTATTAATACTTTCAAGTGTCACTATAAATTTTCTCGGCGCTCCTTGTTTTCAGAAAATATATAACCTTTAATACCGCGGGGGTCTCATGGGGGGGGGGGGGAAGGCGCACTGGATTTAGCTGAACTGACTTACGAGAATGTAGTGAAAGCGATAAGGAACACAGATGCACATGCCGTTCATTTGTTTTAACCTTATCATTATCTTAAATAGATAATGGGCAATGTAATTTTTTTCCCCCTTAAGCCGCATAAGTAGATACCATTCTGTCATTCTCGCTCACTGCTGAAGAGGATCCCTCATTTGGGTGAAAATGTATATATGTGGGTGAAAATGCATACATGCTGGTTAGCATTGTAAATGTGTGGCCACGTCTGTGGTAGAAAATAATAAAAAGAAAATAATACAAAAAAAAATTGTGGGTGAAATATTCAGTTTATTTTATTTTTGTTTAATGTTTTGTAAATATTGGGTTATTATTTCTAAAGGAAAAGGATTTAGGTATGCAAATCCTGCTCAGAAACTTTCTTCCTCAGGTCGGTTTTCACTTATTTGGTATTTATAACTGATTTGATTTTCGATATTTTTTTTGTTTCTTTCCTCTCCTGTTTGCCTTCGTCTATGGTTTCATTTGCGATTCTTCCCTTGCTTATGCGAGCCGTTTTCCCAGCATGTCTTTCTCGAAACTTTATTCCTCACAACTTATGTAAATCGTTACAATAATGAGTCGACTTAAAAGCTTAAAATAACTTACAATAGGTACCTAATTTCGTTACAATTAAGGCATAAAGTGACTAAATAATAAATAATAAATATTACTTACAATTTGAAAGGCGACAAATTGGAAAAACAAAGTGAGGTTTAACCCCTTAGAACTGCGAGACAGATATTGGCACAAAAGCCACGACATATCACACTATTACGGGTGATGAACGTCTATACTGCAGGCAACCCCTTCTCGCACTTGCTTATAGTCAATATTGGCTTATTTAATAAGTGCATATGTGAGATACTAATTGATTGTGAATATTTTAGTTTACCTTGGAAAGCTTCATAGAAAACACCGACCTCACCTAACCTTCTTAGTATGTTAAGATAAGCCTCTTATTGCTTTTTATTTACAATTATTACTTAACCTATCAACGGTATAGATTAATAATTGTAATAAAGAAGCAATAAAATGCTTATCTTAACATACTAAGAAGGTTAGGTGAGGTCGGTGTTTTCTATGAAGCTTTCCAAGGTAAACTAAAATATTCACAATCAATTAGTATGCTCACATATGCACTTATTAAATAAGCCAATATTGACTATAAGCAAGTGCGAGAACGGGTTGCTGCAGCACACAGTGTCCTGGGGAAAGTGTGTGACCCCCCAGTGTAGGTGTAAGTGTTTCCAGCACGCAAGATGGCTCTTATAATTTAAGCACATTAAAACACACTAACATGGTAAACAGACTGCTCAATAAGTCAGAATTCCAATTTGGCGATTCTCCTCGGCTGAGAATTCTTGTTCTAAAACGTGGCAGTATTTTTTAACCGCGGTTCCACCTCTGGGTTGAGTGGTCAGTATTATGAAACAAAGGGAAAGGTGACTACTATTGTCTTCTGTATTTCCTGAGAGTTTACTCTTTAGATTGACCTATTCATCTGTTTTTCTCCCATCCACCAGACATCCGTAATTCTTGTTACCGTCCATCTATTTTGCATTGGCCGTTAGAGCGACGGTTTGGCTTCTTGCAGGACCGGCGTTTGATGCCCGATGGTTGAAAGGGGTAGACTCCGTTTCTTTTACTCAGTCCTCATATTACAGCTCCTTGTCCTCATATTACAGTTCCTTGTCCTCATATCGCAGCTCCTTGTTCCCTTATCCCAGTTCTTAGTTATCATATCCCTTTCCAGTGCTACATGGTCATATTGGAAGTGGTGAAAAAGGGTTACACACACACATAATGGGTTCAGGAACTGAGCCCTACAGTTTAGTGAAGCATCATGTTAAGAGGTGATGTAGTGGTGTTGATGAGGGAGAGAGACTTGGGTGTATCAGTAATGACCAAGTGAAATGAATAGGCGGTTGGGGGGGGACAGTTGAAACGGAGCCCAGTAGCTAGCATCCCGCCTTACAAGCACACTTTAGATATCTGCATATAGGTGAGTGCACACTCTCAATCACGGGCCACGTTCGCAAGTCCAATGGTACTCATACAAGTTCAATGAGAGCGTCCTCACACACACCTGTACGTCCAAACTCATGCAGTGAGACAGGCAGACACAAGTCCACTCACATGTAGATACAGTTAGACAGGAGAAAAACAGTTAGAGTGGCAGAGAGGGAGGTAGACACTGCCTCACCTGTCACCCCTCCTAGCTGACCTATGACCGGATTTTGACACCAGGCAGAAGCTGGAATCGATTTTGTGGGTGGCGACGAGGTCACGGCCATGGAATTGGTGTCAGGTAATTCCAGGGAGCCATCTGGGTGCTACAGGCTGGCTGATACAGACGAACCACTCACGCTCCTAAAAAAAAAAATGTTGTTTACCTCGCTCACATCTGTTATAATGTATAGAGAATCATTTACAGTGGTAAAACTGGGTACGTGGTTAATGTTAATGAGTTGGCTACAGTAGGTTGTGAAGTTAAAATTAGTTGGGATATTGACTTAATTCTCTATCGAAACCGTATTTAGATTAACTACGTTGGTAAACAAATGTTAGGAATTATGTTCCTTGAGGTTAAATTTGGAGGTAAGTAATTGTATTAATTTGGAGGTAAGTAATTGTATTAATTTGGAGGTAAGTAATTGTATTAATTTGGAGGTAAGTAATTGTATTTATTTGGATGTAAGTAATTGTATTAATTTGGAGGTAAGTAATTGTATTAATTTGGAGGTAAGTAATTGTATTAATTAGCACACCTTTTTTAGGATCGTGCTAAAGCTTTAACGCCAGTAAAAAAAACTGTCAAATATTGTAGAGTTAATGGTGGCGAACGGGTGGGGGGGGGAGCCAAAGGGAGAAGATAATGCGTTGCATATGTTGATGAGCGATGATGCTGTATTGATGAGAGGTGATGTGCTGTTGATGAGAGGTGATGTATCAACTTTTCATGCATTTAATTCAGCTTTATTTTGACAGTAATTCTAGATATGACACTAGAGTTAGTTATTCTTAACTTACTCTCACTTAAGTTACGTTAGTTACGTGGCGTTGTTAATTAAGAGTTTATCAAGGTGCTTGTACCAATCCTTTTTTTTTTCAACAAATATTCAACAAATTTTTATAAATTTTATAAAAGGCTTAATTTTAAAGAACAGTTTATCTCTTGCAATAAATTATTTATTTCTGTGATGAATCGTAAATCAAAACTGATTGGGACTTCGTGATCATCGTTAATGAGATGTGTTTTTTTTGTGTGTGTATGTTTGTGTGTGTTTGTGTGTGTATGTTTGTTTGTCTGTTTTTTATATTGACGCTTCGACAAAAGTTGATGATTCTATTACCGATAGGTGGGAATATCAGGTGCGAATATTGCTGTTTACATACTAAAAAAAAATCATGATAAGGTGCTATATAAATGGGAAGATCTTTGGAGCACGACGGCGGAATCGAACCTGCGTCCTCCTCCGAAGATTGTCTTGTTACCTGGTTGCTACCATCACCGCTGCACATATTGGTGCAGCGCCACAAGTCACTTGTTTTTATCTGGAAGACAGAGTGTCGTAACGTTGTAACTGTTACTAAACTGGTTGCAACCTGTAGCCAGTAGGCCTAAGTGACGTGATTTCTCTAAGAACCTGTCGACAGAAAGTGACTGTCTACTTCCCCCTAAAGAACCTGTCGACAGAAAATTACTTGATACTTTCCCCCTTAAGAACCTGTCAACAGAAAATTACTTGCTACTTTCCCCCTTAAGAACCTGTCAACAGAAAATTACTTGCTACTTTCCCCCTTAAGAACCTGTCAACAGAAAATTACGTGCTACTTTCCCTTAAGAACCTGTCAACAGAAAATTACTTGCTACTCCCCCCCCCCCCCCCCCTAAGAACCTGTCAACAGAAAATTACGTGCTACTTTCCCTTAAGAACCTGCCGACAGAAAGTGACTTGCAGACTGTCAGACCTCCCTGTAAGCCCCACTATATTAATGACCTGTCCAAGTGGATGCTCCTCAAAATGTATTAGGTTTTTAGTTCATTCATAAAAGCTTGCGCCATTAACCGGTTTATCGAGAACAGGTTCCACCCGCTGGAGAAGTAGGCTTTGTGAAGGTTCAAGCAGCTGTAGCAGCAGTATGGTTCATGATCTCTGGATCACGTTTCTACATCTGCATCACAACCCATCTTCACAACCAATGCTTGTGAGTACATCCTCATGAACAATGATCACGTCACACACACAGAGATCACACTAACGTGATGCATCAAATGAACAAATCCACGAGGGCCGTGACGAGGATTCGAACCTGCGTCCGGGAGCATCCCAATCACTGCCTTAATCGCCTGAGCTACGACAGGGTAAAAGGGTTGAAACCGAAGTTCTACTGAACTTACTGGATCCCGTAGCCTCTCCGAGGCACAAACCAGGCTTTTAGATGCTCCCGGACGCAGGTTCGAATCCTCGTCACAGCCCTTGTGGATTTGTTCAATGATCACGTGCTTGTTAATCCAGCCGTCGAATCACCTGTTTATGAATGGTAAATAAAAAGTTTATACACGACTCTCAACTCATGACATTTGAACACGTATCGGTCAGTAATTCGCTCACGTCCTCAGTTCGAATCATACCTCTCTAAATGCCTCGTCCACGTACTTCTACAGGAAAGCTTCACAGTAACACCAGTGACACCAGAAGAACAGAAGCAACAACAGGAGCTGGATGGGGGCAGAAGCCGTATGATTAGACAAAATATCCCCTTAGATACTAAAAGAGGCAGCTGAAGCAGTGTGCAGGCCCCTTACTATAATATTCCATCACTCTCTAGAAACGGGAGATCTTCCTGACCTGGAAAATGGTTAATATGTCTACTAGAAAGGGCGAATACACAAACCGCTACACTACGGACGTGTATTACTATCATGTAACCCCTGAAAGTTACTAAAGAGACATCCGCAGGCTTGTTGAACATTTAGAACAGCTAAATGTTGTCTCAGAAAAGAACAGGCATTTAGTAAAGGAAAATCCTGTATGAGAAACGCTGGAGTTTTCCAGTAAGATGACAAAAACCAAACAAGAAAGAAAAGGATTAGCAGACTCCACATTCCTCGGCTGTCAGTAAGCATTCTATATTGTTCTGCACAGTACTGCAATATCTACTCAATTTCTTAAGTAGAAATTGACTTCTACTCAAGTTAAAGATAAGCAGGCTGGTGTATCTGGAAGAGTTCTAAGGTGGGTCAGAAAGTACCTCTCAAGAAGGAAGCAAAGGGTCACAGTGAGAGTAGAGACATCAGAGTGAAGAGAGGTTACGAGTGGAGTACCGCAAGGGACGGTTCTGGGGCCCATTCTGTTTCTAAAAGATGTCAACGACGTCACAGATGAAATTGGCTCCTTCATATCAATGTTTGCAAATGATACAAAACTAATAGGAAGAGTCAGGACAGAGATAGATTTTGATGCAATGAAAACTAACTTAGACATGCTCTAGAAGTGGTCTGAAAAATAGCTGCTAGAATTTACCCAGTCAGATGTAAAGTTACGAGGATTAGAACAGGAATGTGAAGACCAGTACATCAGTATAGGATGAAGGGATGACAGCTTTTTCAATCAGAAAAGGACAAAAACCTGGGAATAGATAATAACCCCAAATCTGGTGCCAGAATCCTACATTAGCAGAATAACAACCGCTACATATGGCTACATATGGCTACATATGGCTACATATAGCATACTGGCCAACATCCGTGTATCCTTCAGAAACTTGGACAAAGGGGCTTTCCCGGCTCTATACACAGCAAAGGTGAGACCCGCTTTTGAATCTGCATCACCAGCATGGAACGCTTACCTGGAAAAGGACAAGGATAACTAGACAACGTCAAAGGATATGCAACGAGACTCGTTCCTGTTGTGAAGGAATTGAACTATGAAGAAAGACTGAGGGAACGGGACCATATTATACTGGAAGGAAAGAGGAGATAGGAGGACATTGGTAACAACATGAAAGATTCTAAGGGAAGTTGACAAAGTAGACTAAAGCAACGTTGTTCAGAGCTGTGAACAGCAGAACGAAGGGTCATAGCTATAAACTAGAGGCGCAAATGAGTCATATAGACGTCTGAAAGAACTTTTCAGTGTTAGAGCTGTTATTCAGCAGAACAGATTAGACATAGAAGTCTTTGAAGCTAATTGAATTTAAAATAGTAAAATGTATATATGATAAAAAGCGTGAGAAATGAGTCAACTTGCATTAATCTAAGAACGTTTGGAAGGCGGAGCTAAGAACCTAACTGGTGTCCCTGCAAGCACAATTAGGGGAGTAAATTTAGTTGAGTACACGCACGCACGCACACACACACACACACACACACACACACACACACACACACACACACACACACACACACACACACACACATCCTGACCAAAGAGCCAGAGTTCAACCCCCGCAAGCACAATATAGGTGAGTACACATACGCACACGCGCATATACTCACGCACACTACTCACGCAAAAACAAAGCACATCACAGACTGCTTTTCTTGACCTTTTGAGCATTTAATTATAGCATTTGTTGCTGCGTAATTGTAATAAATGAGCACTTATGGTTGTCGGGCGAGCTGTGAGGCCCACCCCAGACTCTGACCCCACCCCTGTGGGGTCAGAGATACCCCACACTCTCTCGCTCTCTCTCTCTCTCTCCCCCTCCCTCTCTCCCTCTCTCCCTCTCTCTCTCACTGACCTATATCCGGGGATGCGGGTTCAATTCCCAGCCGAGGCAGAAACAGCTGAGAGGGATGAGTTACGAGGAAGAACATCAATGATTAAACCTCACAGGTTCCTGAATCGAAAGGGTTCAGGAATGAAAGGTGGGACCCAATGGCTGAAGCTCTACCCTTGCAAGTGCAACTAGGAAGGTACATCTATCTCTTCTTGAGGTTATCTTGAGATGATTTCGGGGCTTAGCGTCCCCCGCGGCCCGGTCCTCGACCAGGCCTCCTTTTTGTTACACCCCCCCCCCAGGAAGCAGCCCGTAGCAGCTGTCTAACTCCCAGGTACCTATTTACTGCTAGGTAACAGGGGCATCAGGGGTGAAAGAAGCCTTTTTGCGAACTTGTCTCCGCCTCCACCGGGGATCGAACCCAGAACCTCAGGACTACTAATCCGAAGCGCTGTCCACTCAGCTGTCAGGCGCCCTACGTCATCTACGTCACAAAACATGTACAATGTGCAACTAATGGGAGCCGGTCGGCCGAGCGGACAGCACGCTGGACTTGTGATCCTGTGGTCCTGGGTTCGATCCCAGGCGCCGGCGAGAAACAATGGGTAGAGTTTCTATCACCCTATGCCCCTGTTACCTAGCAGTAAATAGGTACCTGGGTGTTAGCTGTCACGGGCTGCTTCCTGGGGGTGGAGGCCTGGTCGAAGACCGGGCCGTGGGGACACTAAAAAAAAAAAAAAACGAAATCATCTCAAGATAATCTCAAAAAACAGAGAAGGAGGAGGAAGAGGAACAAAAGAGAAAGGACCTGATGAATAAGGACCTAAACCCACCCCAATCAAGATCTGAAAAAAAAGAATGTCTAAAGTATTAACCCCTGATAGATGTTGTTGTTGTTATAGATTCAGCTACTCGGAGCAAGTTCCAAGTAGCACGGGCTATGGTGAGCCCGTAACTAACCTTTGCACAGGAGCGGGGCAAGTAGCACGGACTATGGTGAGCCCGTAGTGGACTTACCTGGCACAGGAGCGATGCTGTGTGAGTGTCCCCTGATAAAGGCGGCGTTACGGGGATTGAAATAGAGCAGGGAAGGTAATTAACGTACTCTAGTTCTTATGTCTACTTTCCAATTATAAATATTCAACCATTTAC
This sequence comes from Procambarus clarkii, assembly GCF_040958095.1. NCBI lineage: Eukaryota > Metazoa > Arthropoda > Malacostraca > Decapoda > Cambaridae > Procambarus > Procambarus clarkii. The sequence continues at coordinate 14,444,778 of NC_091238.1, forward strand.
ACACACACACACACACACACACACACACACACACACACACACACACACACACACACACACACACACACAGTGTGTGATGTGGTGGAGGCTGACTCCATACACAGTTTTAAATGTAGATACTGATAGAGCCCAGTAGGCTCAGGAATCTGTACACCAGTTGATTGACAGTTGAGAGGCGGGACCAAAGAGCCAAAGCTCAACCCCCGCAAGCACAAATAGGTGAGTACAGTCTTTTCTTACGTGATTTAAACGACAAACAGGAATCGACAAATGTTGACCAAAGAGTCAAAATATTCCAAATGGGAAGCAACAGGACAACAGGAATAGACGTAAGCTCTTGAAACCCGTTGTTACTAACACCAATAAAAAAAACTAGTGATACTAAATCAGCTCTTTAAAGCCAATAGTTAAGAAATATAAAATACAAGAAAATACAGTCTCTGGGGAGGGGGGGAGAGGGGGGGTTCCAGGCAGTGTGTCCAAACACGCAAGAAAGAACTACTTGGAGATGTATACACGCAAAAATATAACATCTTGAGTTAGGAGCAATAAATACCTGTGATTACAGCCATCTGCGTCACCAGTGCTTGGCAATGAATCACAGGAGCCCTTGGCAGAAACTTTGTCCAGGAAGGAGGGGGAAGTCAAGGTTGGTGGGGAGGAGTTGTAAGGAAGCCAAGGCTTTGGGAGGGGGGAGATGGAGGGTTGTGGAAGCCAAAGCTGGGGAAGAAAGGTGAGAAAGCCAATTTTTTGGGGGAAGGGTGATGAAGCCAAGGCTGGGGGGGGGGGGAGCCATAACTGAGGAGGGAAGGTGGCTCAGGAGGATTGGTAATTAGGAAGAGGCACGTGCTGGCTATACCCCCCACCCCCACCCACAGCGGTAACCAGCACTAACCCCACACACACACACACACACACACGCAAACTACCCTTCCTGTACGGCAATTACTTGACCCTTGACCCCCCAACCCACCCCTCCCTCCATCCCTCCCTGCGCTTCCTGACCCCCTCAACCCCCCCCTCAACCCCCCCTCAACCCCCCCCCTCAACCCCCCCTCGCTCTCTCCTGATCTCGCATCCCGTTGCTCGCTCTATATATAAAATCGAATATATTTAACCTGACTCTCGTAACGTCAGTCTTCAAGACTCTATACTTACAGCTGTCAGTCGTTTTCATGTCATTGGTAATCCGCTCCTCAACTCTCTCAAGACGCTCGTGAGCTTTCCCAGTTGTCCAACAGCTCTATCACCATGAAAATCATGACCTGAAATGACGACAACCATTTCAGGACTTTAATGGTTCTGGAGGGAGCGATAAGTCGCCTGTTTCGCCCTTTTCTGATGTGTGGGGTTTGGCTATTACAAAATTTGTTACCAACAGGTAAGGTAATTACCTTGCCTGTAACAACAGGTAAGGTAACCCCAGTTATATAATTATATAACCCCAGATAATTATATAATCCTAATCCTATAATTTGGACCTGAGAAATGTCTAAATGTAACATTACAGACAAAACTAACCTAACCTGTCCTAACCTAACCTCCAGCTAACATTATATATATATATATATATATATATATAATATGGTGTGTTCGAAGCAGGTGACGTCGCCATGGTGTCACGATGTCCATGCCAGTACAGGTTTTAGATCCTACCGATCAACATCGATCTCTCACAACATCGAATCTCTGATCGTGTTCAGTTTGTATAGACGGAATAATAATGCAAGCATTTCGGTGTTTCCAATGTTGACATAGTTTGATTTTTTGTTCATTCGACGGGAGCGTCACTGTTAATTGTTCCGAATTTGCTGGCATAATAGGGATCAGCAAGTATGTAGCCAAGAGAGAGAGAGAGGGAGACGGAGGGAGAGGGAGAGGGAGAGAGAGAGGGAGACGGAGGGAGAGAGGGAGAGAGGAGAGGGAGAGAGAGAGGGAAGGAGAGGGTAGAGTAACATGCACGTTGATTCCTTGCTAGTGTTTTTGTCTGGTGTTCTGGGTGAGTGAGTTTAATCGAGCATTTCTGGGTAGTGATGCCGTCTAAGTAGCGGTCTAAGTAGCGGTCAAGGAGCGGTCTTCTGTCTTGTGATCAGCTTCGTAAGAGCAGGCATGGGGCCGCTTGTCAAACGCGACTTGGAATTACGTATTGGCGATACGAGAGCTTGATGATGAGTGTGGAGCAAGTGGGAGAGAGAGAGAGGGGATGGGTGGGAGAGAGAGAGAGGGGATGGGTGGGTGGAACAGAGAGGCATGGGTGAGGTGAGAGGGGGTGGATGGGACAGTAATGAAGGTGGAGGAGAAGAAGTGGTAGGCGGAACAGATAATGTATTATCCCACCTAGAGCTAAAACAGTAAGATAATAATGATCTCGTCGTATTCCTTGTAAAGAAAAATCATTTTAAAAACTTTAAAATATAATGATAGCAATACAGACGATGAGTCACAATAACGTGGCTGAAGATATGATGACCAGACCACACAACAGATGATGAGATGATGACGACGTTTCGGAATGTTGTTGCTATAGATTCAGCTACTCGGAACAAGTTCCAAGTAGCACAGGCTATGGTGAGCCCGTAGTGGACTTACCTGGCACAGGAGCGGTGCTGTGTCGACGTTTCGGAAACTTCTGGACCATGATCAAGTCCTTCCCCCATCTCCTGGTGTGTGTGTGTATGTGTGTGTATGTGTGTGTATGTGTGTGTATGTGTGTGTATGTGTGTGTGTGTGTGTGTGTGTGTGTGTGTGTGTGTGTGTGTGTGTGTGTGTGTGTGTGTGGTTATCACAATTATAACAAAGTTATGTAATAATTATACAAATAACTCTACTCGTTCTTTTTCTTTGCGATATTATTTAATTAGTTATATCCATCGTTTTAAAATAAGAGGCAGAAACAAGAATAATGGAATGGGGGAGGAGGTAACATTGGAGAATAAATAATATGATTGCTGATATAAACTAGAATAGTGATTTAATAGTTGACTTAACCTCGAAAATTAAACATTGAAAGGGAGAAAACCAACGCCAATTGAGAGACATTGGTCGACTTGAATTTTAATTCTCCCTATACAGACGTGCTCCAGCGGTGCCATGTGCCCCCTCCCCCCCTAACACAGGTGCTCCAACGGTGATGCCTGGCTCCCCCACACAGACGTGAGGGCTCCCAAGGAAACGTAAAGAGGCCAGACAGCTGTCATTAGTGACTGCTTCCTTGCCCAGTGAACGATCTAGTGACTGACCTAACTACCAACTCCCAGATGCCATACGAACCCAAATTAGCGAGACGGAGAGAGAGAGAGAGAGATTCGCTGCTCTGATAAGTGCAAAAGTACATTGGACGAGGAAGATACTGATGTTATCAAGCGAGTTCGGACATATCATCGCTTTTAATTTTAAAATTACATTAATTATTAACACTATAGTACAGAACAAGTTTTTAGAAAGCTAATTTTTATATTTATTTATTTTTTTTTTGAGTGAGAATTTTAAGTCATCATGTAAGACTTGATGATAAGATGTTGATATGACCGCGAGGTGAGGGCTTGAGGAGGGGGCGGCAGGTGTGGGAGGGGGGCAGGTGTGGGGGGGAGGCGGCCCACCACCATAATTCCTTCATCAATAGCCAGGTTTGGATCCAGTTCTGTTGCTGTTGAATTCCTCCGTATTATATGTTGGGTGATGAAGGTGGATGAGCAGCCCGTCCTCTTAACAACAGGCAGCGTTTTGACGTACACTTCGACGTACACTTTGACGTACACTTTGACGTACACTTTGACGTACACTTTGACGTACACTTTGACGTACACTTTGACGTACACTTCGACGTACACTTCGACGTACACTTTACCTAAAGCCAGAAACTGACGTTCAAGAAAAATGGCGGCGGGTCGCGAAATTAACATATTATCCCGATGTGTATTCGTGGGTCCTCTGGCAGGTTAGGTTATGGCACTCTAGTACGACTATTTCTTGATGTTGGAAACGCTGGCAAGAACGGGTTGTGGGGGGGGGGTAAGGTGAGGATGGGGGAGGGGTAGTCAGGTGAGTGATGGATGAATGGGGGATGAGAGAGAGAGAGAGAGAGAGGGGGGGGGGTCAGTCAAGCGTTGAGTAAGAAATTAAATCTCTCCTCTCTCTCTCTCTCTCTCTCTCTCTCTCTCTCTCTCTCTCTCTCTCTCTCTCTCTCTCTCTCTCTCTCTCTCTCTCTCTCTCTCTCTCTCTCTCTCTCTCCTTCCTGTCTTCATTTCCTTCCTCTAAAGCTATATAACAAAAGTTGTAATTCATTACGTGAGCACCATCTCAGCTATGTTCTTCAAGACGCCACCTAGCACCAGCATGGCCGTGTGTGAGAGCGTCCTCAACACGACGCACGCCAAGGAATCTTAAATTATTGAGATGTACGCTTACGAGATCACTTCAAGATCAACAGCTTCGGCTGTGTTGCTCTGATGAGGCTCTTGTAGGCGGGTGCTGTTTGCACCATGATGAATGATGGGATTTTGTACCGGATTGGCTCTCTTTTTCTCTCTCTCTCTCTCCAGTTCTGGACGTTCCTCTGTGTTGGTTGGATGCTGTGGTGTTCCACCCACTAAGCCAATTGGGATCCACAGGAACTCTGAAGATGAGGCATGCGCTTGTATCCTGTCGAGAATATTAAATAGCATGATTCAAGGCAGGTTAGATCAATCTTAGATAGTTCGGTACAGAGCAGGTCTGGGATTCGCCTGAACTGAGGTCAGGAAAGAGCTGACGCTCTGCTGACAACACTTTAAGGATTCTTCTTAATCTTTCACGTTTCTGTAAAGCCATACATGCCAAGGTTTCCATGTAGCAACTGTGATAGCAACATTGCTCGTGCATGCGAAGATTAGCGGCTGTTCATCTGGAGAGATATTTCCACTGTTGTAAATGTTGCTTCTTTCAGTATACTATGAATAAACAACTTTCCTTTGATGCAAGCTGCACTTTAAATTCTTTGCCAATTTTCTGACAGGTTTGTTGAGAACAGTTTGTAGTGAAGTATCGTTGTTCTTGGTGGCAGCTGAGACGCAAATATTTTTTTTTTTTTTTTTTTTTTTTTTGAGATATATACAAGAGTTGTTACATTCTTGTACAGCCACTAGTACGCGTAGCGTTTCGGGCAAGTCCTTAATCCTATGGTCCCTGGAATACGATTCCCCTGCCGCGAAGAATCGTTTTTTCATCCAAGTACACATTTTACTGTTGCCGTTAAACTAGAGGCTACAGTTAAGGAATTGCGCCCAGTAAATCCTCCCGGCCAGGATACGAACCCATGACATAGCGCTCGCGGAACGCCAGGCGAGTGTCTTACCACTACACCACGGAGACTGTATTTCAACTGCCTCCTTAGCTCAGGGGCAGAGCACTGGTCTTGTAAACCAGGGGTCGTGAGTTCGATTCTCACAGGGGGTATACGTGTTTAGTCACCGTGGTGTAGTGGTAAGACACTCGCCTGGCGTTCCGCGAGCGCTATGTCATGGGTTCGTATCCTGGCCGGGGAGGATTTACTGGGCGCAATTCCTTAACTGTAGCCTCTGTTTAACGCAACAGTAAAATGTGTACTTGGATGAAAAAACGATTCTTCGCGGCGGGGATCGTATTCCAGGGACCGTAGGATTAAGGACTTGCCCGAAACGCTACGCGTACTAGTGGCTGTACAAGAATGTAACAACTCTTGTATATATCTCAAAAAAAAAAAAAAAGTTTAACCGAGCAACTCGTCAAAGAAAACGTTCAACAAGGGGGAATCTAAAGCAAAAATGAGCACTAATACATATTGAACAATTATAGGGTGGGTTATCGCCACCCTATAATGTCGTCACCCTAATTAGTCGTCACCCTAATTATAGGGTGACGACAGCGAGAGAAAAGGATCTCAGAATCGACACAACAACAAGGAATCGATCTCTGAACATCGGGAGAGTCATTAGAACCTACACGAAGACACCAGTAACATATATTGGCTCAGTGCTCGAGTACGCAGAACCGGCGTGGAACTCTCGCTTCAGAAAGCACGCAATGGCGTTTGACAAAGCACATAAATTCGTCACATGATTATTCCCAGAATCTCGAGTATTAAAGCTGAGGCGATAGACCGAAAAAGCTTAATCCAATGTGACTGGAAAGACGGAGAAAGAGATGGGACATGATCCAAACATATAAAATACTCAGTGGACTTAGATGGTTAGGACGAGCAGTAACCCAACGAAGAGGTCATGCATGGAAGCTTAACACTTAGATGAACCACAGAGACGTGAGGACACACGTCTTATCTATGACATAAGTAAATTGAATAAACTAAAAGGATTTATATATATATATATATATATATATATATATATATATATATATATATATATATATATATATATATATTATATAATATATATATTATATATAATTGTTCTTAATGAGATGGTTGAGAATTATTGCAACACCAGGTGCCCCTCATTCCTCCGACAGAAGCCAGCCCCATGACAGCAGCAGGACCCCATGACAGCAGCAGGATCCCATGACAGCAGCAGGACCCCATGACAGCAGCAGGATCCCATGACAGCAGCAGGACCCCATGACAGCAGCAGAACCCCATGACAGCAACAGAACCCATGACAGCAGCAGGACACCCATGACAGCAGCAGAACCCCATGACAGCAGCAGAACCCCATGACAGCAGCAGAACCCCATGACAGCAGCAGGACACCCATGACAGCAGCAGGCCCCATGACAGCAGGAGTTTCCGGACGGGACCGGGGCACAAGAGAAAGACCTTCCTCACTGTCACAGGCTGTCTCTGTCTGTCTGTCTCTCGCTCGATATCACCTGCCCTTCGCCCCCGCAAATTACAAGCGTGCGCGGTGCCCTCTAGCGTGACCTCTTGCGGTCGAAGGCAGCAAGGCACCTGCTCCAGAGGTCAGAGGTCACAACCCTGACCCCCCGTCCTCTCCCTCCCCTCCCTGCCCCCCTTCCTGCTCCCCTCTCACCCCCCATTAAGCATGGGTGATGCCCTTTTGCGTCACGTATGGCGGCGGGAGGCAGCAAGGCACCTGAGGTCAGAGATCACATCCCCTAACACCTCTCTCTGACCTCTCTCCCAGGAATCATAACTATACGGATCATTGTGACCTACGTACATATCCTGACCTATTATTATTCCCACGATTTAATCCTTTTTTACACAGGTGCATACAGGAAGTTTATAAGCTTGTTAGAGGGCTGAGAGCTTGCCCTTCCCCATAGCTGAAGGTAAGACTTACCTTACTGGCTTGCCCTGGAACACGACCCGTCCCAGTCGTTTAGCAACCCAGGTATCCAGTTACCTCTGGGTCAACAGCTAAGGATTGGTGCCCAGTCAATCCTCCTGAGCCTTCATATCGACTACAGTTTCTCGTTTATTCATGGTTGTCTTTTTTGTTTTGATTCCCTCTAGGCTGTTTTACTTTGAGTTATAACTTTGTTTTTTTTTTAGTTTAATGATTTTCTCGCATGATTCATCTCATCAGTTTTATTGTTTTTTTAATTATACACAATTTATTACCGATGTTGATTTTAGTTTTCAGGAATTTCTAAACAAAAAAATTGTTTTGTGTTTTTTCATATTATTTTCTTCTGGTCTTTTTTATGCAATTCTCGTTCTTCCTCATTTATTATCTATAGCTCTTCCTCCTCCTCCCTCGCAGGAGTGCCAGACTGTAGTGGCACTGGTTGTGCCAGTGCCACTTATGCCTTTTCCTTATAAGACAGTGCCCGTCTTATAGGGGAAACGGGGGGGTAGGGGTAGTATAGTAGTAGTAAACTGTGGTTGACTGCAGCTGACATGTGGTTGACTATAGCTGGATGTGGTTGACTACAGCTGGATGTGGTTGACTACACCTGACTGCGGTTGACTACAGCTGACTGCGGTTGACTACAGCTGAATGTGGTATGCTGTAAACAGTTTACAAACCCCCAGGTTATCCTAGTCCGTGGTCGTAAACTATCATTGGTTTACTTCAACGGCTGTAGCACGGTCTGTGATTGGTCTGTAACCTCCCCCCCCCAACCCCCCCCAACCCCCCCCCCCAACCCCCCCCCAACCCCCCCCCCCCCCAACCCCTGTGGGTGATCTATGCAACCCCTCGATCTCTCCCCCCCTTCGTGGCCTGCCAAAGTGGTGGAGGAGGAGGGGGGGAAGAGGGGGGGGGCGTGTCATCAGCCGACACAGCCTGTCACCCCGTGACAGGAGCCTGTAATTAATGTGGTGATTTAAGAAACTCGTACAAAGTAATGGCTTTCTGAGAGGTTCCATCAGGATGAGGATTTCTTCATACATATTTTTGTTTTGTTTTAATTTCTTTGGCGTTTTTGCCTCAGATTATATACTTCCTATTACGATGATTTTCTAACCACAAGAAGTCTCTTCCTGCGTTATTTTATTTCTACTTTCTCGGTATCTTAAATTTTTTTTCTTCTAGAAAGGATTTGCCATAAAAAAAGTAGAGCCATGTTTTCCCTGTCTTAATCAGGCCGTGATTATATGGTTCTGGAGGCGGGAATGTGTTATCTAGGAAATGTTTCTCACATGCAAAGCAACAACAGTTCGGTGGATTGCTGACATCCGTTCGTCCCCCCCCACCCCCCACCCCACCCGATGCCTCTCTCCATGCAGCGCAATAGGCAGGAAAATTGTCTGATTTAAGGCTTCAGGCTTGCGTGAAGGCTGAAGGAGTGGTAGTATATGAAGTGATTTAAATTTAAAATTTTGCCTCGAGGGGCGAGTTTATTGGGCAGCGCCACTCATCCTGTGAGGGGACACACCGCCATAGTGACAGTATTGGGCAGCGCCACTCATCCTGTGAGTGGACACACCGCCATAGTGACAGTATTGGGCAGCGTCACTCATCCTGTGAGTGGACACACCGCCATAGTGACAGTATTGGGCAGCGCCACTCATCCTGTGAGTGGACACACCGCCATAGTGACAGTATTGGGCAGCGCCACTCATCCTGTTATGGACACACCGCCAGAGTGACAGTATTGGGCAGCGCCACTCATCCTGTGAGTGGACACACCGCCATAGTGACAGTATTGGGCAGCGCCACTCATCCTGTGAGTGGACACACCGCCATAGTGACAGTATTGGGCAGCGTCACTCATCCTGTGAGTGGACACACCGCCATGGTGACAGTATTGGGCAGCGCCACTCATCCTGTGAGTGGACACACCGCCATAGTGACAGTATTCAACCCGTTCTCGCACTTGCTTAAAGTCAATATTGGCTTATTTAATAAATGCATATGTGACATACTAATTGATTGTGAATATTTTAGTTTACCTTGAAAAGCTTCATAGAAAACACCGACCTCACCTAACCTTCTTAGTATGTTAAGATAAGCATCTTATTGCTTCGTAATTACAATTATTACTTAACCAATACCTATTATAGGTTAGGTAATAATTGTAATTACGAAGCAATAAGATGGTTATCTTAACATACTAAGTAGGTTAGGTAAGGTCGGTGTTTTCTATGAATCTTTTTAAGGGTATCTATTATGTTAAGTATGTCACCTATGCACATATTTAATAAGTCAATATTGACTTATTAAATTTGCGAGAACGGGTTGCAGTATTGGGCAGCGCCACTCATCCTGTGAGTGGACACACCGCCATAGTGACAGTATTGGGCAGCGCCACTCATCCTGTGAGTGGACACACCGCCATAGTGACAGTATTGGGCAGCGCCACTCATCCTGTGAGTGGACACACCGCCATAGCAGCATGTACAACACTCCCCAATAGGAAGAAAACCCGCTGGGTTGTTCATCCTGTCACTTGTACCCAGACACAGCTGGGACTTGCTTAACTGTCTCAAGTGAACAACTGTCTATCCCGTTCTTCTATCTCGCCTCCGCTCTTCGTGAAGCATTCACGTAACCTCTGGCGAAGCCTTTACATCTTTTCTCAATCATAATGGCTTTCTTTATATTTATTAATCAGTTTACGAGGTTCAAGTTCACAATTCGGGGTTATTCTTATTTTATAACAACCTCGTAGTCCTCATAAGCTGTTTAATTAATGTAAACAAAGCCATCATGATTGATGAAAGATGTACAGGTTTCGTAAGTGATTCCTTCCGAAATAGAGATTTCATTCCCGTTTTGACAATATAACTCCCATACTGAGCCTTGTCATCCCAGCTCTTTTGCACCCGCCTGGCGCTCCTTACCACGTGATCCTAGTTCGATATCCCGACTTCCAGCACAACCTGATATCCTTTCCTGATTCGTAGGTCGTCTCCTTAACCCCCCCCCCCCCCCCCCTCCTTAATTCTGCGATCTGTCAATCATCATCTCGACTCTGCCATGTCTGGGATTGCATCTTCACAGCCTTTTCGCAGCCTCACAGAAGATTACATCTTTATCAATTGTCTTTTGTCGATCCTAGTTGCATAACCTTAGTCGTTTCTACACCTTTGTATTAAAGTCTATTTTCCCGCATTCCACTTTCCATGTACTATGGTCAACCCCTTTGGAAGTCTTCAACCTTTGTTCTGGCAATATTTTGTGCACCTTTCCATATTCACGGTATTCAGTACCTCAATAAACTTAGTTGATTTGTGTAAATTTGGTCCAGACCAATGTGTACTTTCCATGTACAGATAGATATCTCCTCCTCCTTCCAGGAAGTACATTCCGAGTAACTTAGATATGAGTGATTGTTTCAAGCGTAAGTTAGACGTAAATATCAATGTGTTTCGGAGGATAACAATCAGATAAGTAAGCCTTCTGTGGTTTCCTGTATTCTTGTGTTTTTATGGTATGTTTTTTTCGTATGTTCTTGACTTCTCGTGTTTTTAAGGTGGTTCCAGTTTTGAATGGAACTAGGTCGTTGGTGTGTGTGTGTGTGTGTGTGTGTGTGTGTGTGTGTGTGTGTGTGTGTGTGTGTGTGTGTGTGTGTGTGGCAGAACCAGGTCATTAGTGTACTCACCTATTTGTACTCACCTATTTATGCTTGCGGGGGGTTGAGCTCTGGCTCTTTGGTCCCGCCTATCAACCGTCAATCAACAGGTGTACAGGTTCCTTGTGTATGTGGCAGAGCAACAAAACACAAGGTCCAGCGTCGATCACTCTGTCCTTACCTGTTCGTACCCTGACCCGAACGTGACCCCCGTCACGCCCTGCCGGTGACCCGGAGATCATGAAGGGTCGTCGGTATTGACCTGTTCACCCCCCCAACCTGCCTGAATGACCTGTCTCTTATTATCGCGCCCCTTCTCTCTCTCTCTCTCTCTCTCTCTCTCTCTCTCTCTCTCTCTCTCTCTCTTCTCTCTCTTTCTCTCTTTCTCTCTCTTTCTCTCTTTCTCTCTTTCTCTCTCTCTCTCTCTCTCTCTCTCTCTCTCTCTCTCTCTCTCTCTCTCTCTCTCTCTCTCTCTCTCTCTCTCTCTCTCTCTCTCTCTCATGTTCCTGGCACCACGGTATATAGAGAAGCAGCATCTTGTTGGGTGAATGGTTGCAAGCTGAGGACTGTGTGCTGAGTGCGTCAGTCCGCTGGTTCTGAGTGCGTCAGCTCTCTGGTTCTGATTAGCGGGCTGCAGAAGCAAGACACCGTTCCGTCACAGTGTTGCGTGTGGTGGGCCAGCACAGTGGTGGGTGTGGTGGGCCGGCACAGCGGTGGGTGTGGTGGGCCGGCACAGGCGTGGTTGTGGTGGGCCGGCACAGCGGTGGGTGTGGTGGGCCGGCACAGCGGTGGGTGTGGTGGGCCGGCACAGGCGTGGTTGTGGTGGGCCGGCACAGTGGTGGGTGTGGTGGGCCGGCACAGTGGTGGGTGTGGTGGGCCGGCACAGTGGTGGGTGTGGTGGGCCAGCACATTGGTGGGTGTGGTGGGCCGGCACAGTGGTGGGTGTGGTGGGCCAGCACAGCGCGGTGGGTGTGGTGGGCCAGCACAGTGGTGGGTGTGTTGGGCCAGCACAGCGCGGTGGGTGTGGTGGGCCAGCACAGCGGTGGGTGTGGTGGGCCGGCACAGCGCGGTGGGTGTGGTGGGCCGGCACAGCGCGGTGGGTGTGGTGGGCCGGCACAGCGCGGTGGGTGTGGTGGGCCAGCACAGTGGTGGGTGTGGTGGGCCAGCACAGTGGTGGGTGTGGTGGGCCAGCACAGTCGTGGGTGTGGTGGGCCAGCACAGCGGTGGGTGTGGTGGGCCGGCATAGCAGTAATCACTAACTGCCAAATAATGAACATTCCAGAGCAGGTAAAAATGGTTGTTTCTCTTTCAATTATCATACTGAGAGTGGCGAGCCGTTGTACGGGCACGCACACACGCACACACGCACGCACGCGTTCCCGCACGCAAACCTGTAATCTCGCCTAATTCGGACTACGTAATTGAAAACGGAACATTTCATTTGGTTGCTCGTAAAGACAAATTAGAAATAAAAAACTGTTCGTTGATCGTAAGACCAATGTCTTGACTCTCGCTCTTCTCAGCCCAAGACTGAGACGAGGTCAAAAGAAAAAAAATAGAGATATTCCCCCTTCAAAATGACCCCACTTAAACCCCCCCCTACCCCTTATGCCCCTCTCCCCCAAATGCCCCCATTCCACCCCTCTCCCTCCTCCAATCCACCCCTCTCCCACCTCCAATCCACCCCTCTCCCTCCTCTAATCCTCCAATCCACCCCTCTCCCTCCTCTAATCCTCCAATCCACCCCTCATCCCTCCTTGACCTTCCTACAGCCCCTCCCTTAATTTACCATGACCTGACTTGCTGCTGCTGCTGCCCTAACCTCACCAACCCCCCAACCCCAACCCCTCCCCTCCGGTCAACCATAACCTGTCTAACCCCGTATGCAAGTGACCTTTCAACCCGTCAACACATCCCGCCATACTGTTGAATAATCAACATACAGGAAATTCTAGACCGGGATATTTATTAAAATATCTGTAAATCACCCAATTCTATCATGGTATAAAACTAGCACAGAGCGCTGAATGCCCACGAGCTCGAATCCCAATAATAATAATAATAATAATAATAATAATAATAATAATAATAATAATACCAATACCAATACATTTCCAGTAGCCAAGACATTTGGACCAGGCATAACAGTTCGTCATGAACAAATCCACGGATGCTCCCGGACACAGGTTCGAATCCTCGTCACGGCCCTTGTGGATTTCTTCTTTTGATGCATCACGTTAGTGTGATCTCTGTGTGTGTGACAGTTCGTCATATTAAACCTTTGCCACTAATGCAAGCGCTACGCTGCCCTGTTCTAAGCGGCTGCTTCGTGGACCACTCACACCGACTCGGATTCCCGAACGAGAATTGCCCGAAGAAAGCATTAAGCCTGTGTAGCACTTCAAGAGAATACGTCACGATGACGTGGCTCAAACAGTTAACCGACGCACACAAGAGGAAATGGAAGGGGTGACGTTCAATCCCCGACCGTCCAAGTGGTTGGGCACCATTCCTTTCCCTTCGTCCCATCCCAAATCCTCATCCTGACCCCCTTCCCAGTGCTATATAATCGCAATGGCTTGCCGTTTTCCCCTGATAATTCCCTTCCCCCCCCCCCTTATCACGTGGTGAGAGGGGAGGTTGTTGTTGTTGTTGTTTAAGATTCAGCTACTGGGAACTAAAAGTACCAAGCAGCACGGGCTATGGTGAGCCCGTAGTGGACTTACCTGGCACAGGAGCCGGGCTGTAACTGTTGAAAAAAAGGTGTGTGTACATGTTGTTGTTTTCAGATTTAGCTACTCAGGACGAAGTGTCCATGTAGCACGGGCTATGGTGAGCCCGTATGTGTGTACAGTTTGAGGTACAATAAGTAGGAAACTGAGGTGCTCGGGTGAGTGGGCGTGGCGAGGCCTCCTCACCTGTTTCCTCTGGTCGGTACTTCGTCTATGGCGGATAATTATAGTCTAGGAAGGGATGGTAGGGCGGACACGGGCTAGAGGTCAGGGGCAAGAGGTCACGAGGCACTGTAGAGGTGCCCCTCCGCCTTCATGTCCTCAAACGAAGCTCCACTGACCTTTTTGAGGTTATCTTGAGATGATTTCGGGGCTTTTTAGTGTCCCCGCGGCCCGGTCCTCGACCAGGCCTCCACCCCCAGGAAGCAGCCCGTGACAGCTGACTAACATCCAGGTACCTATTTTACTGCTAGGTAACAGGGGCATAGGGTGAAAGAAACTCTGCCCATTGTTTCTCGCCGGCGCCTGGGATCGAACCCAGGACCACAGGAACACAAGTCCAGCGTGCTGTCCGCTCGGCCAACCGGCTCCCCCGGTCGGCTGGGGTCAGCGTACGGTGCACGACACGCAATGTTTATTTCGGGGAAAACAGCTGAGAATAACGTAAACAAATCCACGTGGTAGATGGCCCAGCTGTAATAAGAACTTATGTCCCCCTGTGACTAGACCTAATTTTGAGCCTTATTTGAGGTGGCATTAAGAGCCCCACTCCATGCCTGGAGTGGTCCACGGTCAATACTTCAAGACGTCGCCTGCCTTCGACCACACACCGTACCAAACCGGGACACTAATAATGGAATGAATACATAACAACTCTCACTAGATAAAGGTTTATCGTCATGAATACATCATCAACGGTATCCCAGGACGCTCTGGCCGCAGGCGGGTGCGGGTGGTTGGGTGTGTGGGCCACAGTTCTAGTGGGCGGCGCCGCAGGTTTTGGGGTGGCCGCAGGTGGCGATTCCGGAACCAGGAGGACGACCACTGATGCTGACTTATGCACAAGCTGAGGCCGACGACGCCCCGGGCGAAAGGTCGCCAGACTGTGGTCACTTGCTACGCCAGCTGGAGAAGGCGTGTGTTTTACAGAAGGTCGAAACGTCGCCTTGCTCTACACTGGGACCCGGGATCGATTCCCTTCCCACCCCGGGGGCAGAACGAGACGTTTGGCCGTGTTTCCTAACCCCTGATGCTTCTCTTCATCGAGAAGTAAATAGGTACCTGGGAGTTAGTCATCTCTTTTGGTCTGCATCGTATGAATAGTCTGACGTTGGTTAGCGAGAGGAACCGTGAGGCTTTATGTCCTCGACGACGCTAACCAAAATAAAAAAGGAAGACAAATAAAGAGAAACTAATAAAATAGAGAAAGAAAGGAAATATTACCTGGTTGATACCTGGTTGATGGGATTCTGGGAGTTCTTCTACTCCCCAAGCCCGGCCCGAGGCCAGGCTTGACTTGTGAGAGTTTGGTCCACCAGGCTGTTGCTTGGAGCGGCCCGCAGGCCCACATACCCACCACAGCCCGGTTGGGCCGGCACTCCTTGGAGGAATAAATCTAGTTTCCTCTTGAAAATGTCCACGGTTGTTCCGGCAATATTGTCTTGACTGAGGCAAGTGGGAGATTTACCCAAAGAGAGATACAATTTCCTATTCAGTAACGAAGACATTTTGTCAGAGGGAGAAGGCCAACTTCCCTGAAAACAGAGCCAGCTTCATAGGCAACAGGTAACCTATTACAGGCAACAGGTAACCTATTATAGGAGACAGGTAACCTATTATAGGCAACAGGTAACCTATTATAGGCAACAGGTAACCTATTATAGGAGACAGGTAACCTGTTACAGGCAACAGGTAACTTATTATAGGAGACAGGTAACCTGTTACAGACAACAGGTAACCTATTATAGGAGACAGGTAACCTGTTACAGGCAACAGGTAACCTATTACAGGCAACAGGTAACCAGAATGAACTTAGAGGAACACACGCGGCAGACATGAAGCGAATGAACACAGTTTTAAGAGCAGTCACTATGAGAGAGTCAAGAGGAAGTCATTTCCTTAAACAAATTACCATAGTTATTGCGGGGAAAGCAATAGGATCATCAACCACGCCCGGCCGCCCCCCTCACACTGGCCGCCCCCCTCACACTAGCCGCCCCCCTCACACTGGCCGCCCCCCCTCACACTGGCCGCCCCCCCTCACACTGGCCGCCCCCCCTCACACTGGCCGCCCCCCCTCACACTGGCCGCCCCCCTCACACTGGCCGCCCCCCTCACACTGGCCGCCCCCCTCACACTGGCCGCCCCCCTCACACTGGCCGCCCCCCCTCACACTGGCCGCCCCCCCCTCACACTGGCCGCCCCCCCTCACACTGGCCGCCCCCCTCACACTGGCCGCCCCCCACACTGGCCGTCCCCCCCCCACACACCTGCAGCGGCGGGTAAAACGGGTAGTTCGTCCTACCTTTTCAATAGTTACCAGGAAACTTGGGTCCACCGCAGACCCCGGCCATTCCCAGCGTTTCCTCGCCCCCAACAAAGGTGCTGCCCCCACAGGATATACTGCCCAACACGCACCGTTCTCCCTGCCTCAGGATAAACCCGCAGGTATAATGAATGTCAGGGTTTTGACGGGTGGTGAAGGGGGGGGGGGGGAGAAGGGGTTACCGTCGGTGCGGTTACCAGCCAGAGGCGTGGGTCGTCTCTAATTGGGATGGGTTCGAATCCCCTTTCTTCCTCCCCCCCCCCCTTCCCTCATACCCTCTTCCGCTTGAGGATATTGAATCATCTCGCGTGTTTTCCATACACCATGAATACACGCATGTATATACATGTTGTATCAAATGTTGGTGACTATGTATGCTTTTGATATATCCGGTTAGGAAATACACTCTCAGATTATATAATACGTCTTCTTGGCATGTATACAGATGTTGTGGCATACATTTAGATATACATTACGTAGAAGGTCGAAATAGCTATCTTCACGAAAAATGTGGTATTTCTATACATATGTCTAGCAGTAAGATATCTTATTTCTATACATATCTTATTTCCACATAGAGGTATAAAAATGTTATCTTCATAGGTGTATCTCTCTGGGTAGTTGAAGTGGGTGTTGGAGAGCAGGATCTGCTTAGTCGTATGACAGCTGAGTGGACAGCGCTTCGGGTTCGTAGTCCTGAGGTTCCGGGTTCGATCCCCCGGTGGGGGCGGAGACAAATGGGCAAAATGTTTCTTTTACCCTGATGCCCCTGTTACCTAGCAGTAAATAAGTACCTGGGAGTTAGACAGCTGCTACGGCCTGCTTCCTGGGGGGGGGGGTTACAAAAAGGAGGCCTGGTCGAGGACCGGGCCGCGGAGACGCTAAACCCTGAAATCATCTTAAGATAACCTGAAGATACTGTGTTTTACTCATTCGTCCCTTCCAACCACTTGGACTGGACAGTGGAGGAGCGAAGGTCTCGCTTGATGCAGGTCGGCGTTCAATCCCCGACTGCCCACAAGTTTTTGGGCACCATTCCTTTCCCACCGTCCCATCCCAAACCTTCATCCTGACCCCCTTCCAAGTTCTATATAGTCGTAAGGGCTTGGCGCCTTCCCCTGATAATTCCCTCCTCTCCCTTGTGTTGGAATGAATGTCTTGAGATCTTGAGCAATTGTGGGCTGGCAGTCCATTGTGCCGCCTTGAAATTGAAATTGAAATTGAAATAAGTTTATTGAGATAAAATACACACAAAGGGATGAGGTAGCTCAAGCTATTCTCACCCCGTTCAGTACATCGTGTTAATACATACATAGACACACATCACAAACAATAAACATATTACCAAACATTCTGAGAGATAAACATCTACATTTCCTACGTGCCGCCTTAGTGTAATCACCCACTGCACTCCGTCCAAAAAAAAAAAAAATCCCTTATTCTTACATGCTTCATTTTCCTGTACGTTGATTTCCTGTCTTGCCTTCTCTCTTCGCTCTTTGATTTTCAATGGAACCCGTGGCGCCAATGGACCCCGTGGCGCCAATGGACCCCGTGGCGCCAATGGACCCCGTGGCGCCAATGGACCCCGTGGCGCCAATGGACCCCGTGGCGCCAATGGACCCCGTGGCGCCAATGGACCCCGTGGCGCCAATGGACCCCGTGGCGCCAATGGACCCCGTGGCGCCAATGGACCCCGTGGCGCCAATGGACCCCGTGGCGCCAATGGACCCCGTGGCGCCAATGGACCCCGTGGCGCCAAACTCCAGTACACTCACTCCTGGTGGTATGTCCTGGTCTATTGCTTCAATGTCTGTCCCATTGGAGCCAAGGGAGCCGGTCGGCCGAGCGGACAGCATGCTGGACTTGTGATCCTGTGGTCCTGGGTTCGATCCCAGTCGCCGGAGAGAAACAATGGGCAGAGTTTCTTTCACCCTATGCCCCTGTTACCTAGCAGTAAAATAGTTACCTGGGTGTTAGTCAGCTGTCACGAGCTGCTTTCTGCGGGTGGAGGCCTGGTCAAGGACCGGGCCGCGGGGACACTAAAAAGCCCCGAAATCATCTCAAGATAACCTCAAGATAACCTCCATCCGGGTTGAAGACTTTAAGCTGTTGTCTGGTTGTTGCGTGTCCTCCACTACTTTTGTTAGGAAAGTTGTTTCTGTGGCGTCTACTAATCTTATTCTCCATGTCTCGTGGCCGTCTCTTTACGTCATGATTGATATCTTGTCATGATTGGAAGGTTTATATTCATTTTGTTGGCAGGTGTTTTGGGTGGGCAGTTGTTTTTTTGAATGTTTGTTGTTTTCTACATATTCCTCGCGGGCTGTTCCGTTGTTCACTGGTAACAAATGAACGCGTGGAGTGTCTGCTTGTCAATGCGAAGTTAAGTCATATAATAATAATTTTGCATTTTTTTTTTTTAGAAATGCAAGATAAAGCTATCAGTGACCTGAAGCCGAAGAATGTCAGCAGGCTTCAGGTTGTGTGGAGATGGTCCTCTTGTTGTTATCGACCACACCTGCCAGGGCTCCCTACACCCTTGTTACACACCCAGAGACCCAGTATTTAGGGCCTGGACACACCTGGAGCCCTGGGGACACACCTGGAGCCCGCGGGGACACACCTGGAGCCTGCGTGGACACACCTGGATTCCGAGAGAACACCAGAATTTAGGGCGTGGACACACCCGGAGCCCGCGGGGACACACCCGGAGCCCGCGTGGACACACCCGGAGCCCGCGGGGGACACCAGTATTTAGGGCGTGGACACACCCGGAGCCCGCGGGGAAACAACCGTATTTCCCCCAGGCAAGTTAAGCCCAAACAGTTAAATTGTTTAAGGCTGTGAAATTAATTCTTGTCGTTCCATAACCGAGGTGACCGCAATTCCGCCCTTTGCTCTCTGGCGGCGTCTCTTCTCTAAGGTCACTGGGTCGCGTTGGGTAATGAATATAGAGAAGAGGAAGAGGAGGAGTTGAGGGGGAGAATATAGCGAAGGGATATAGGAAGAGTAGCGAGGAGAATGAGGGGAATTAGATATAAAATGTAAAGTTAATGAGTGGGAAGAGAAGAGCAGGATTGAAAAAGAAGAGGGAAGGAAGGTGCTGTTATTTTGAGGAGAATAATGAGTTAGAGACAGCATTTTTTTTTTAACGGCACTCAGAAGCACGTCCGAGGAAGGAGGTAATATCCTGTGGCACCAGAGGGAACTGTGCTTATAATTAGGTGTGTGTGTGTGTGTGTGTGTGTGTGTGTGTGGGCGGTGGGGGCCGGCCGCCATCACTACTGTTAGTTCCAGCTGCCTCCGCTAGAGGTCAGAAGGGTCTCGTCGTCTCTTGCCAGGAAGTTGGCGGGAAAGTCGTCGAGGGATTAATGTTATAAGTTACATGTCTTGAGTTCTCTTTCCTACGGGACGCGAGTTGACCTATTAGGGGCCCGACTAGCCTATGTCCTGTGTAAAGACATACGAACATAAAATGAACAAATACAAATAGTTTGCAAATACAAACATATTTTTTGAGAGAAAACAAAATAATTAAGCACGAGTTTATTGTAGTCTTTATAAATACAAGCGTTAATGCATTTTGAATTATAATGATTTACTGATCTCAAAGTGCTCGTATTTAGGCATAGCTTAATAATTAATCCAATTAATCCAATTTAATTAATCCGGTCAACGCTCTTCACTATATCACTATATACGAGGGCTGGGCTATGGGGGGGGGACTGGGCTACGAGAAAAAGACAAGAGAACTGGGGCCAGATTCATGAAAGCACTTACGAACGTGCACATCTTTCCTCAATCTTTGACGGCTTTCGTTACATTTATTAAACAGTTTACAAGCGTGAAAACTTCCCATTCAACTGTTGTTATTGTTATAAACAGCCTCCTGGTGCTTCGGAGCTCATTAACTGTTTAATAATTGGAAACAAAGCTGCCAAAGATTGAGAAAAGATGTACAGGTTCGTAAGTGTTTGCGTAAGTGCTTTCGTAAATCTAGCCCCTGGACCTCGCGACGGCTGGAGCAGAAACGCGAAGACGTTGAGGCATTGACAAAAGAACCAGAACTGGGATATTCATCATGAACACGTATCAGAACTAGAGAACATGAGTTGATAACTCATGAACATGGAGAGGGTCTAAAGAACACGAGGGGAAAGCAGGAACACGTATGAATCATGGATGAGTAAGAGAGCATTACCTCGGTGTCGAAGCAGCGAACATGAAAATGACATGAAAGGGAATATAAACAAATTTAATTGAAAATTTCAAGAGTAGGTGCGACAGGAACCGAGAGGGTCAAGAGCTACTGTAATAGACGACAGATGAATGAAAGGCGGGAACCCCGGAGCTGAATCTCATCCTACATAAACAGTAGGTGATTACAGTGAGCTCTTGTCCCTATCCTTCTACTCATATCTCTAAAACATTGATCAATAATGTTTTCCAAACCGGGATATAATAACCTTTTATAAGCTTTAAATTCTTAACCTCATTTTCAAGAATTTATTTTCAAGTCTCTGCCTGACATTTTCTACACGTGATTGTCTTTTGTCGAGCCTCGTGTGACATTTGTCTCGCTGAGTTAAACAATAAACCAAATAAAGTTGTAAAAGATTTTAGTTAGCACCTGGAGGAATTAAAATTTACTGTGACCTTCCGGTGAGAAGTGACATTTCGTTTGTCTTTACAATGAACTTCAAATTGTCCGCACACCCTAAAGTGACAGCTGGTGGGGGGGGGGGGGGTTGAGGGAGGGGCAGTACTCACCTAATTGTGCATGCAGGGGTTGATCTTTTGATGCTTTGATCCCGCCTCTCAACTGTCAATCAACTGGTGTACAGGTTCCTGAGCCTATTGGGCTCTATCATATCTACATTTGAAACTGTGTATGGAGTCAGCCTCCACCACATCACTGCCTAGTGCATTCCATTTATTAACTACTCTGACACTGAAAAATGCTTTCTAACGTCTCTGTGGCTCATCTGGGTACTAAGTTTCCACCTGTGTCTCCTTGTTCGTGTCCCACCCGTGCTGAAGAGTTTGTCTTTGTCCACCCTGTCAATTCCCTTGAGAATTTTGTAGGAGGTTATCATGTCTCCCCTTACTCTTCTGTTTTCAAGGGATGTGAGGTTCAGCTCCTTTAGCCTTTCCTCGTAGCTCGTTCCTCTCAGTTCCGGGACGAGCCTGGTGGCATACCGCTGGATCTTCTCTAACTTTGTCTTGTGTTTAACTAGGTATAGACTCCAGGCTGGAGCTGCATACTCCAGGATTGGTCTTACATAAGTGGTATACAGGGTCCTGAACGATTCCTTACACAAGTTTCTAAAGGCAGTTCTTATGTTGGCCAGTCTAGCATATGCCGCTGATGATATTCTTTTGATGTGGGCCTCTGGGGACAGGTTCGCTGTGATATCAACCCCCAGATCTTTCTCTCTATTTGACTCTTGCAGGATTTCACCTCCCAGATGATACCTTGTGTTCAGCCTCCTGCTGAACGGCGGTCTCGCTTCATGCAGATTGGCGTTCAATCCCCGACCGTCCAAGTGGTTGGTCACCCTTCCTCCCCCCCCCCTTGCCAATCCAAATCCTTATCCTGACCCCTTCAAAGGGCTATATAGTCGAAATGGATTGGCGCTTTCCCTTGATAATTCCTTCCTTAACATGAACGCGTATAGAAACGGGTTACAAAGTTAAACCCAGGAATTAGAATCCTTCCTTATGGAGAGAGAGATTAAAACATCTTAATTTACACTCCCTAGGAAGACGAAGAATAAGTGGTGACATGAAGGATGTGACATGATGAAAGGGTATAATAAGGAGGACATAAATAAGATGTACAGTTACATCTTAACATCTAAATATATCAACTCAAAACAGAACACGAAACAGCGCATATAAATTGGCTAGGTTTAAATTTAGGAAAGACCTGGGTAAATACTGGTTTGGGAACAGGGTTGTCGATTTATGGAACAAATTACCGGGTCATATAATAGACGGGGGATCGATGAATTGTTTCAAGCGTGAGTTAGACATGTATGAATGAGTTTGGGTGGACAGAAACAAGAACTGTTTCGTTCTTTTTATTTTGTTCTTGTGTGTGAGGTGGTGATTGTGGGATTGTGAGGTGGTGATTGTGAGGGCGTGAGGTGGTGATTGTGGGGCTGTGAGGTGGTGATTGTGAGGGCGTGAGGTGGTGATTGTGAGGGCGTGAGGTGATGATTGTGGGGTGTGTGAGGTGATGATTGTGGGGTGCGTGAGGTGGTGATTGTGAGGGCGTGAGGTGGTGATTGTGGGATTGTGAGGTGGTGATTGTGAGGTGATGATTGTGGGGTGTGTGAGGTGATGATTGTGGGGTGTGTGAGGTAGTGATTGTGGGGACGTGAGGTGGTGATTGTGGGGGCGTGAGGTGGTGATTGTGGGGGCGTGAGGTGGTGATTGTGGGGGCGTGAGGTGGTGATTGTGAGGGCGTGAGGTGGTGATTGTGAGGGCGTGAGGGGATGATTGTGGGGGCGTGAGGGGATGATTGTGGGGGCGTGAGGTGGTGATTGTGGGGGCGTGAGGTGATGATTGTGGGGGCGTGAGGTGGTGATTGTGGGGGCGTGAGGTGATGATTGTGGGGGCGTGAGGTGGTGATTGTGGGGGCGTGAGGTGGTGATTGTGGGGGCGTGAGGTGGTGATTGTGAGGGCGTGAGGTGGTGATTGTGGGGGCGTGAGGTGGTGATTGTGAGGGCGTGAGGTGGTGATTGTGAGGGCGTGAGGTGGTGATTGTGAGGGCGTGAGGTGGTGATTGTGGGGGCGTGAGGTGGTGATTGTGGGGGCGTGAGGTGGTGATTGTGGGGGCGTGAGGTGGTGATTGTGGGGGCGTGAGGTGGTGATTGTGGGGGCGTGAGGTGGTGATTGTGGGGGCGTGAGGTGGTGATTGTGGGGGCGTGAGGTGGTGATTGTGGGGGCGTGAGGTGGTGATTGTGGGGGCGTGAGGTGGTGATTGTGGGGGCGTGTGGTTGTACGTACCTAATTGTACTTGCTTAATTGTGCTTGCGGGGGTTGAGCTCTGGCTCTTTGGTCCCGCCTCTCAACGGTCAGGTGTGAGGGTGTGTGAGTGTGTGGTTGTGAGTGTGTGTGGTGTGTGTACTCACCTAGTTGTGCTTGCGGGGGTTGAGCTCTGGCTCTTTGGTCCCGCCTTTCAACCGTCAATCTACAGGTGTACAGATTCCTGAGCCTATTGGGCTCTATCATATCTACACTTGAAGCTGTGTATGGAGTCAGCCTCCACCACATCACTTCCTAATGTATTCCATTTGTCAACTACTCTGACACTAAAAAAGTTCTTTCTAATATCTCTGTGGCTCTGTTACGACCCTGGGCCTCTGTGGCTCTGTTACGACCCCAAATCCGTATCCTGATCCCTTCCGAGTGCTATATAGTCGAAATGGCTTGGCGCTTTCACTTGATAGTTCCCCCCCCCCCGGAATAATATTACGAGAGCAGTATTTACGGGCTATTCATGCCCGTGCCACCTCTTGGGTGGCTCAATCTTCATCAATCGAGAGCAGTACGTCCTAACCAGACATTATATGATGATATCCTGAACAGTTGATAAATAAAAGTAATTGCAGAACTCCAGTTATCTAATACTTATCATAAATGGTATAAAACCTTATTATAAGCCAAGGGATTTGTAGATCAGTGTTTAAAGGGAATTCGGAAGTAATATAACACAGCTGATGCCATCTGTCGGCACAAGAGAACACTATCAACTGGCTGGTCAATAGTGGCCATAAGGTACAGCTTACGCCATCTGTTGACATCAAATTACACTTATAACAAATTACCCCACAAAATACCACTAACGCCATCTAGTTTTTTTCCAACGCACTACAAATAGCCAAACAGCAACCCATAAGGCGGGTTGTTGTGCTCGGGTAGGAGGTTCCAAGCTTCGCCCACAGATGGTATGGGGTGCATAATAAATTGCATATCATTCTTTGTTGACATTCACACAACAGCCAATCACAGGAAGGGATCAGTTAAAGGCGCCATCCACTTAATAAATCATCTTTATTCAGCACACCATCGATGCTTGTGACATTCTGCTTCAACTTTAATCTACCTAAAAAGTGAAATGTTAAGTATTTAAAAGTATTAATATAGTGATAATTAAATACTGCAGGATGTAACGAGTGTTACAGAAACATGGGCTGGCTACCTAGCTTGTGACGTCATCAGTGGGGGTTGTCTCACACAAATAATATCGGCGATACAATGCCTCCGTCCTCTTATTGGTCTACATTATTCAGTTAGATGGAAATTTCTGTCTTGTATAAAACAGAAATTGTTGTTCTTTTGTACAACAACACCAAAGTTGTTGAGCAAAAGGACGTATTTCTTATTTTGCATTTTATTCATATAAGCGTTGGCATTCCCCGCAACAGCCAATCACAGGAAGGTATTTGCTGGAAACTCTGCCATCAACAAAGCTGATTCTTAATGAACTCTAACAATAAATTCGTTTAATAAACGAGTATTTAGGGTCAAGCTACAGATGAACATTATAGGATAACGGTGTTTTAGCTTGCAGCTTCGTTAGACGGAATCCCTGGTCTTAATTTTAAAAATAAAGACTAAAAAGCGTATTTTATTGCTAACTTTTCGAGAAATAAATCCCAGTCTCATAATGCCCGAAACGCTTTGCGTAATAGTGGCTTTAGGCATTGTATGTACTAGCACTATCTATAAATCCATCAATCTTTGTAAAATCTCTTGTATGTATGTATCTTACCTAAATAAACATTTATTTATTTATTTATTTGCGAACATTTACGCATTGATTTTTTGGCTTAAGTTCTCATCATAATCCGTTTTGCATTCTCAACACCATCTGGCTCGTATCTTGTAACTATCTTCGTTACTTAGCCTCAAAACCTTACATTTGTCTTACATATTCTCAACAGTAGATAAAAAAAAAAAAGTAATTGCAGAATTCGTTACAAATAACAAATACAAATTTTTATTCAGGTAAAGTACGTACACACAAGGTAAGATACAAAAGTTGATGGATTTATAGATAGAGCTAGTACATACAATGCCTAAAGCCACTATTACGCAAAGCGTTTCGGGCAGGAAAAACACTAAAGACTAAAACTTAATACTAATTGAGATTAAAGTATAAATTGTGTTGAGAATACCTAATACCAGCACGTTATAAAACCTTATTATAAGCTACCAGACGTATAGATCAGTGTTTAAAGTAATAATAATACATTATTATTAATGTAATAATATTATTAAAATAATAATAATACAGCTGATGCCATCTGTCGGCACAAGAGAACACTATCAACTGGCTGGTCAATAGTGGCCATAAGGTACAGCTTACGCCATCTGTTGACATCAAATTACACTTATAACAAATTACCCCACAAAATACCACTAACGCCATCTAGTTTTTTTCCAACGCACTATAAATAGCCAAACAGCAATCCATACGGCGGGTTGTTGTGCTCGGGTAGGAAGTTCCTAGCTCCGCCCACAGATGGTATGGGGTGCATAATAAATTGCATATCATTCTTTGTTGACATTCACACAACAGCCAATCACAGGAAGGGATCAGTTAAAGGCTCCATCCCTTAATAAATCATCTTTATTCAGCACACCATCGATGCTTGTGACATTCTGCTTCAACTTTAATCTACCTAAAAAGTGAAATGTTAAGTATTTAAAAGTATTAATATAGTGATAATTAAATATTGCAGGATATAACAGATGTTATATAAAAATGGGCTGTGGCTACCTAACTTGAGACGTTATTATTGGGGGTTGCCTTGACACAAATAATGATACGCTGCTCTGCCTTCTTAATCAAGTAAATTATTCAGTTAGATGGAGATTTCTGTCAGGTGCAAAACAGAAATTGTTGTTCTTTTTTACAACAACCTTGTTGTTGTGCACAAGGACCTATTTCTTAGTTTAATTTTATTCATAAAAGAGTGTTGGTATTCCCTGCAACAGCCAATCACAGGAAGGTATCTCTGGAAGCTCCGCCTCCTTATGGACTCAGCACATCGCTCTAGCTCATGGCTCTCTGTTTCATCTCTTGTATATACAAACTATGACTTTTTTCAATTCCTGTTATAATTAATAATATGAGATATAAAAGTTTTTACACAAAATGGCTAAATTCTGTCATTAAATGGACTTTATCTGGTATACACACAAACATACACCAATTTAATACCATTCATCCATTATTAATTTCAAATGTAATGTATACTGTCTAGTTTTTTTCCTCTCGCCATTACTTGGTGCAATATTTGAAAGTTGTCTATTTATTTATCGATCTATCTATTATCTTGTATTTATATTTACAAGTTTCTGTGCTTGGAAGAAAACTCTGCATTGAATTGTGACCAATTTATTAAATAATATTATGTAGTATTAATTAATATTTACAATTATTTATAGCTTAGTTACTTTCATGTAACTCGCAATTGTACATTCTTTACATTAATAGCCCAAATTAGCACATCTTGCTTTTAAATTAGCCCAAAAAGTAGCAAGTAGCGAAATTACACAAATTTGGGCGCGCGGGGCTCACAAAAGTAGCCCAATTCGCTATTTGTAGCCCAATCTGGCAGCACTGGTCGAGGCCTCCAGACTGCCCTGTAGACGGGACGACCACACACCCTACCAACCATAATACGTAACTACAAAAGTCCTTTTTTGTTTAGGTTATTACGGTTTACGATATTAAACATTGTGGCTACGTTGTATGTCTGCTGGGACTCGTTCTTTCTCCTATACGAAGGTTAGAAGAGAGGAACACAGCAGTAGGTCTACTGATCTCTGCGTTTAATATGTCGCGCTTTTAATACCTCATAAATAATTTTATGAAAATTTACCTTCATTACAGTTTTCTTCTATACAACATTTCCCCAACCCATGCTCCTGTTTAGATAGTACTTTTTGTATCTATGTGGACCATCGTACATATGTTGATGTAATAGACAATTAGGCAGTAGAATTTGATATTGTTCACTTTATAGTCCGGAAAAAATAAGGCTAAAAGCCAAATGTAAATATTCTTAGGCCTGGTATACCACATATATGAAATATTCGCTCAGCGTGTATTAGGCTTGGTGGTTAGGTTACGTTAGGTTTTATTGGCAACATAAATACAAAAACTTTTCCGGTTTGTCCAAATTTAGTAGTACCAAATTCTACTTTCGTAAGTGTTCAGTTTCAGTACGTTTATTGAGATAATAAAATAAGTTTCAAACTGATAGAGTAGCTTAGGCTATTTCTACTCTCTTAGTGTTCAGTAGATACGCTGAAACTGTCTCTTAAGAATGAGATTATCCTATTATCTGCATAATAACCTAATTAGCCATGCCGGGCAAATGTGTTATTTAGTTTAGGTCATTTATTATACAGCCCATACCCATCCTGTGAGTGATAGTGGAAAGGCTTACAGGAGGCACATAATGGGCTCAAACTGAACTCCAAAATTAGTTTAGCTAAGCAAGTTACAGTTGTAATGAGTTAGTTACAGAGTTGACTGACATATGTCTAGAGTCTATTCATAGTTTATCAAATTAACATCACTGTAACCCAAAGATATCAAAGGCACTAAAGCAAAGAGTGAGTTCTATTTAACTAGTTTATTGTATATGTTTATTGTATAGTTATTCACACGTGCAGAGGCTGGCTAATAATTTTTTAAAGGGGAAAAATACAATGAAATACATACATATTTAATTTAATTTTAACATGATCAAGTAATTTTGCGATAGACTTTGTCGTTGATAAACTACTGACGCTGGTGCTGCTGGAAACTTATGAATTACTTCCAGAGAAATATCGCAAAAATTATGTTTAAATGTTGACTTGATTTTGCATTACATAATTCCATTACAGAAAAAATATTAAGTACAATAAATCAGCAACAAAGAATGGTGCTAGCGAAAAAGACAACTAGTTTGGTGCTCATAAAAAATTAATTAATCTACATAGGGAAAAATGACTTGGGTGATAACATTTCTTTTTGTAAAGACTTTTCTGGAACCTAACAGAGGATATATCACATAGTGAACAGTGGAGAGAACGGGAGATGCGAAGTTATCTTGAGATGATTTCGGAGGTATGGGAGTTGTAGTTATGGAGAATGTAAGTCTGGGAAATGAGGGTAGTAATCGGGCAGATAAAGGAATTTAGACTTTGTAGTTATGTTGCAGTAGTTTAACTGGAGTGGAGTTGGGGATGAACCTGTTCTGGTTCTGTTGGATCTCCTTAGGGAGAGCCTTAAGGGGCGGTGAGCCAGGACATGACAGTTGGCGGGGGAAAGGTCTGCTTGACAGGCTTCACTTTTGACATGGCCAACACCCACGCCCACTGACTGCTCATGTCAGACATGGGAGGAAACACCACTTGCATCCCTTTCTTCACAAACTTGAACTGTAAAAAAAAAAGATTGAAAACAATTATATGTGAGATTATAAAGCGCTTAGGTAAATCCTCAAAAATCTATAATGCTTTTAGTTTCATGCACAGATAATTTAGTTTATATAATTAATACAATTACAACTTCCGCCATTAAACTTTCGCCTCAAAACGCAAAGTAATCTTTGATGGTATTGTGTTTATACAAAGATTGGTTACAGAAGGTCCCTGGCAGTGGAGGACGGACCATCTTACCTGGAGGTTGCGTCTAATGTCGTTGTCATGGTAGCCAAGGATGGAGATGCTAGTCTCTGGTGTGGGAAGGACGGAGCCCAAAGTCAGTAGGTTGCCTCGGGGCCACGACAGCACCAGGGCGTACACCGTCTCCCCCTTACTGGTGAACCTGCACCACCAAACACCTCACTGCTCAATATTCAATTGCAATACCTTGGTGGTTATCTAAATAAAGCTATTTTTAAGCCAAAACCCCACATTATCATAAATTTAAGGGGAAAAATATTTCAGATACAACATTCGACCTTAGGTTTAGGCTTTTTACATCGACGGAAGATTGGTAGATGCAGTTTAATGCTGAAAATCTTAAGTTTTGAGCTTAGGTAATAATAACAGTTCCCAGACATGATCTAGCTAATGTTGAATTTGCGAAATTTGAATGAAAACAAAATATGGATGTCGTGATGATAGGGATCTAAATCCAACAAAATCAATACATAAAAGGTACAGAATATACAGAAATAAGATGTGGCGAGTCTTTATGTTACTCTCACCATACTCCAGGAGTGACACTGTCGTTCTGGTGTGTCCACGGTGTTGAATCATACACGGCATCACCATTGATGTCAAGCCAGGAGCCCAGTTGCCTCAGTCTCTCCTCCATGATGGGTGGGATGCGGCCGTCGTATGTGGGTCCCGCGTTGATTAATATGTTGCCTGTGTGAGTGAAGATCAGTAAGAGAGAGAGATCCAATATTTCGTACAGTCGCAATGTTTCTAACATTACATTACTCTTTTAACTCTGACTTCGGTTAACTGCTCAAGTGCTGTTGGCGTAAATGTACGCTTTCAGAGTTGAGTTATTGAAAATCGAGCCAGCTGCGCTATTATTGAACCTGTTGTTGTCAGAGATTTGTAAGGACAGTGGCCACGAGTTGAAAATTAATTTTCAGGGATTAGTCTATGATATTTGTGATTATTTAATAATTATCGGTCTTGATGAAAGAATTAGTGGAAACAGTTGAGAAAAACATGTCGGTGGCGGTGTGAGAGAGGGAGACTTCACTACATTCAAACTATACCCGTAACTTTTGTTCGGAAAAATCAAGCATAGGAAAATGGATCACCCCCAAATAATAGCCACACTGTGGGTTAAAACTGTTAAGTAAGCTTACCGCCGCAGCTGATGGTCTGTGCGAGCTCTGTGATGACGTCGTGGATGGTGCGATAGGCTACTACTGGTGCGTTGCGTCGGTAGCCCCAAGAGCCTCGGTCCAGAGTCATGCAGTTCTCCCACTTGTGAGGCTGAAGGACCCCTGCAACACCACCATTTCTCCAGATATTACTACGGGGAGACAACATTGTTCGTGTCCCATTTCTCACTAAGTCCTACCTCATCAGCCTAGAGCATTAATGTCGACCATTCTGCTCACAGACATTCGCTGCCCAAGGGTACCTAATTTGATCTATATGTTATTATAATATTACAACTCACTGGGATGTGGGATAACTTGCAGTAGGCAATGGAAAGTGAAGAGTTCATACCCGGGTTGTAGTGATCGTCGCAGTTATAGAAGGAGCCGTGATGACACCGAATTCCTCTTCCCCATCTGTCGTTGACCACAACGGTGTCCTTGACGGGGGAGTCGTTGAAGAGCCACGCCAGGAACTTGGTGGAGTTCCAGTACCAGTCTTCAATCTCCCAGTCACCATCTGACCAGATCACCTCCGGCTGGTAGGTGTTCACCTGTTGCATACCAAAATTGAACTAGAGGGTTTTCTGTTGAACTTTCGTCGTTTCGATTAAGGAAATATAGATTTAACATAAATTGCTAATAACAAAGTATTGCATACTGTTACGACCCTGGGTTCTCCAGTGGAAACCAGAGGTCAAAATTGAGCTATTAAACTTTCTAGTAGTACAGTTAAGTGCATCTTGAACGGCAATTGTTTGTATCTTCCCTGCCAGACGTAAGACTATTATTGTTTCTCAAAGAGCATTTAAAGACTGAGCTGGGGGTTGATTATTAAATAATAACATAGGCACCAACTTTGCTTACTAATACTTTCTAATCATTCATAAAGTAACAATACGTTGCATAGGGGAAGATCTTTAATGTGCTTAGCTGCACGATCAATTAGGCTCCTTCCAGCACCACGACATGAGGGAGGCCAGCTGGTCGCTAGGAGCTCTCTCTTCTCTGGCTGGTGTTCGTGCGGATAAGACCTACTCTGTGGCTGCACCCCTACTCTTCTCCCTTCTCCTCTTACTTATTTCCCTTACCTGAAGTTCCTGTACCCTTAAGTTAAGTATTCTATGGTGTTAAGTGTGCCTACTCTGGTAGTAAATATTGGTGAGACCTGGGGTTAGTATTTGCCAGTGTTTTGGGTACCCCTAAGTGTTGTGTTTTGTATTAGGGTACCACATGGTCTCACTACCCTAAGCTGCATCCAGCTTCAGTGCTTATCCAGTAGTACTTTACCCTAGCTTGTTTAGTGTAAACCTTGTATCCTGCCTACGTGGACCAAGGCTTTTAACGTAAGATAGTGTGGTAAATTTATTATTATTATTGTTATTGGTGTGAGTGTATATGGGGGGTTGTTAAGGGGTTAATAAATAAGTACATGAATTACAGAGTATCCCTTTTTCCTATGTGGGAGCGCATTGATCAACCCTTAGACTAACATATATGGTCTAGTAGCAAGTTATTACTACTGTGGATAGTTTATTTTGGGGGCCGGGCCTTTTAGCTCTCCCATATTTGATACTCTTGTCTTCTAACTACCCTTACCCCTTAATAGTACCAGTACCCCATAGAAGCTCTACATCTATTTTTATAACAGGCTCATTTGGGCACTCAGTTTTCACTTGTGTCCCCTTGTGCTGTGTGTGTGTGTGTGTGTGTGTGTGTGTGTGTGTGTGTGTGTGTGTGTGTGTGTGTGTGTGTGTGTGTGTGTATGTGTGTGTGGCTGTGAGTGTGAGGGCGTGGCCACTGACCGCTGCTGTCACTGTGCTTCGGGGCAACGCCAGTCTACTCTCTTAATGTTTAAAATGCAATTTGCAGTGTCCAGGGATTGAGGGAGACGGCCCCTGGAAATTGATGGGTGGGGGGGGGGGAAGGGGGGTATAGGGTGCGTGTCTGTGCGTGCGTTGGTGGGTGAGGGAAGGGTGGAGGGTGGGGGGGTTGAGTGCATACACGGTACCACTTTTCGCTTTGAAGTATGTACGTGCCCAAAGACAGTGGTCATCAATGTTTTCGCTCATTTTTTGAGTGACTGTAGCCACTGTAATGTTGTTTTTTAGATTCAGATACTCTGAACAAAAGTTCCAAAGTAGCACGGGCTATGGTGATCCCGTTGTGGACTTACCTGGCACAAGGGCGGGGCTGTAACTTATGGGGCCACTTTAAGTGATGACCTTAGTATTACGTAGACCATTTGCGAGTGTTGCCTCCTCGTAATTACTCAGATCATCAGGTTTGATTTAACTCGCAGGTTCGTACATATATTCTGCAGGTCGGGAAATTTGGCGGCACTGTTTTATGATCGGTTGTGACCGCAGGGCACCGGGGCGACCCGTACAGCACAAGCCCCAAATTGGTCTTGAAGCTGTACAAAAAAAGTGGTGCGGGTATTGTGGTGGAGAGAGACACGAGACATTCCATAACTTGACAGCAGAGAGAGAGAGATGGTATCTCTTGCTCTTACCTTCCTGGCCTTACCCCTTAGGACGTGAGGTGACCTTCCCGCCCTCAGTCTGACCACCTCCTTGGCCCTTAGGATCTGAGGTAACTCCCCCCCCCCTTCTTCCCTCCCTGAGACATGAGGTATAACCTCTTCCTCCTTGCGCCGGCTGGTACCGTGTGTGTGGGACCTCCCTCCCTCCCTCTCTCTTGCAGCCTCGATAACCTAGATGGCAAGATATCCTCCAGATAACATCGGGTCTCGGGTGTGTCCCGCGGGCTGCCACGGGCGGTAATGACGGGTGGCGGGCAACGAAGCGTGTATTTATACCCGCGGCAGCCAGGGGGCATTCTTGGCGCTGCCCCACACGCCGGCCCTACGGCGCTCTGCGGTAGTTCACACCCGCGCGGTCAATACCTTTTTCCCGTCCCCACCCTTCTGGGCCAACACTGCTAACTCCGCCAGCAGCTTCGCGGACCATATGCCTTCCTTCGTGAACCCGTACTCATCTCTGCGACGCTCCTGCTGTATAAGGAGCTGCAAGTTGACGATTGATGAAAATTTAAGATGAAGATTTAAGTCACCCAAAAGGTGGCACGGGCATGAATAGCCCGTAAGTGGTGGCCCTTTTGAGCCATTACCAGTATCAATAGATGATACTGGAGATCTGTGGAGGTGCGGTTGCACCTTCGTGACGGGAGATGTCTCATGTGTGCAAGTTGACGTTGCACAAGCACTTATGGGCTATTCATGCCCGTGCCACCTCTTGGGCGGCTTAATATTCATCAATCATTCGATCAATCGATGTTGCAGCTCCTTATACATTGCAGGGAATGCATTTTAGGCAAGACCATTGCCTCAAGTGTATTGAGATGTTTTGTATGGAGGTGTGAATGGTAAAGCCTTCTCTGGTGGAAGCAGTGCCAAGGAATCGAGCAATGGTTTAGTGTCACTCCCCCGGGACGGGGTCCACGGCCGGTCACTCCCCCGGGGCGGGGTCCACGGCCGGTCACTTAAGTGTGTTACAGCAGTAACACACTTAAAAATTATGCAATAATAAATACAAATTCGTATTTAAAGACTATTGGAAGGCTATTTAAAGACTTGGAAGGATTCAATTTACATGAGATTAAGAGTAGAACACAAATGTATCTGGCAATACGGTGTTCATGTCAGCGAACAAGATAAGGAGTGTAAAATATGTAGTATGCCGCACGCCCACACCTTAGAACATTATGTATTAGTGTGTCAACTTATTGATAACTATAGAAATAAGTAGTGTACCACATCAAATTGTTTGGATGTGTGATATTGGTATGATAGACAGAATACTTAACAGCTACAAGCCCCCAAGAGTGTAACACTTATATGCTGTGCTTACTATATTAACCTGCAATATTAAATGGGATTCTTGTATTGTGATTTGTGGATTTGTACTCATTGGATTTGTGCGCCCCTTGAGGGACTTGAAGTAGAGGAGGGTAGAAGAAGCCTAAGCTACTCTATCCCTTTGAGATGTATTTTATTGTCTCAATAAACGTCCTTGAACTTGTCTCAAGAAACGTACTTGAACTTGTCTCAAGAAACGTACTTGAACTTGTCTCAAGAAACGTACTTGAACTTGTCTCAAGAAACGTACTTGAACTTGTCTCAAGAAACGTACTTGAACTTGTCTCAAGAAACGTACTTGAACTTGTCTCAAGAAACGTACTTGAACTTGTCTCAAGAAACGTACTTGAACTTGTCTCAAGAAACGTACTTGAACTTGTCTCAAGAAACGTACTTGAACTTGTCTCAAGAAACGTACTTGAACTTGTCTCAAGAAACGTACTTGAACTTGTCTCAAGAAACGTACTTGAACTTGTCTCAAGAAACGTACTTGAACTTGTCTCAAGAAACGTACTTGAACTTGCCTCAAGAAACGTACTTGAACTTGTCTCAAGAAACGTACTTGAACTTGTCTCAAGAAACGTACTTGAACTTGTCTCAAGAAACGTACTTGAACTTGTCTCAAGAAACGTACTTGAACTTGTCTCAAGAAACGTACTTGAACTTGTCTCAAGAAACGTACTTGAACTTGTCTCAAGAAACGTACTTGAACTTGTCTCAAGAAACGTACTTGAACTTGTCTCAAGAAACGTACTTGAACTTGTCTCAAGAAACGTACTTGAACTTGTCTCAAGAAACGTACTTGAACTTGTCTCAAGAAACGTACTTGAACTTGTCTCAAGAAACGTACTTGAACTTGTCTCAAGAAACGTACTTGAACTTGTCTCAAGAAACGTACTTGAACTTGTCTCAAGAAACGTACTTGAACTTGTCTCAAGAAACGTACTTGAACTTGTCTCAAGAAACGTACTTGAACTTGAACCTCGTCCCTAGTAACGACCCCTCGGCCGGGGACCTGTAAATAAGACTGATACGGTCTTAGGCTCCTTTAACTAAGACTGGTTTTCAACCCTTTCTTTGTATTGATTATTTACATTAACCCATTTCTCGTATTCACTTTTAATAGGACTCTGCTCCTAACACAGTCATCAACTATCTAGTGGTTTCTTAAAATAAGTCTATTCCTAGGACCTTAAAACCTCTGCTAGGATTAAAAACTTTGTCCAATAATAATAATAATTATTATTATTTATTATTATTATTTACTATTATTATTATTAAAGTTGCGCTTACCTATCAAGGCTTACCTATCAGTGACTAAGGGGGAGTGAGAACAAGCTCTTGATTTTATTTTATTTTATTTATTTTTATTTATGCATATACAAGAATGTACATAAGGAATGTGAGGATACAATTATGGTAATTACAGTCTTGTAAAGCCACTAGCACGCGCAGCGTTTCGGGCAGGTCCTTAATCTAAGAAAATTTTAAGGAGGTAAATACTTGCAAAATTTATAGACAAAAAAATGATAACAGATTACATGGAATGAAAAAAAAAAGATGAGAGAAAATTATAGGTACAGTATATTAAAGCACATAGGTAGCTATGATTGATTGCAATGACAGCTTAAAATGGTAGTTGACAACAAATTGGTAGGAACAATACAGCAGAAACAATATAAGATTGATTGCAATGATGCCCCGCCTCCTACCCTTTCATATCTAATTATCCCTCGGCTGTGAGTTTCCATTTGTTTAAAATGATTTTTAAACATTAAACTTGCGAGAATGTAAATATGATTTATGAATAATATTTTTTTTAGTTATCAACTACAAACAAAAATATCGTAAGTTTGTGTTTAGGTCTTATGATGTGCCCAGACACATGTGTAGAGCAAGAATCATGCAATGTGTGTCTTCCTGTGAAACGTAAGACAAAGTGTACAAAATAACCCATTGAAAATTACGGGTGCAATGGGTAGACTAAGAGGTTATAGGTCTATTAACATTAAAGAGACTACGATTTTCAACAGCCATCCCCCCTAAATATAAGGGGCATAAAAAGTCAATATATTTCGGTGATCAAAAGAGAACTTAAAAAAAACTAAAAACCCATGCCTGATCAGCCAGGCTGTGGCATGGGTTAAACGATGTTGCAGCAGCGTCTATAGCGGTCTGATTGACCAAACTAAGTCAACCAAGAGGCCTGCTGGTCAGAAAACCGGATTGTGGAAACATTGATCCTCGGAACCACATCAAGGAAACTCAATATATACATATCTTTAACTGGTTGAATATATCTTTTTTTGGATGATAAGACACACATGGCGGGCTGCACATGGAAATATTTCTGGCATTCTGACCTTAAATGTCTCTAACCCAAGAGGGACCCCCCCCACTCTTCTTCCCGATAATGTCACTTCGAAAATGACAGTAATTCTAAAACATTTTTCTGCTGGTTCGTCAACCAGTTTTTCTTGATTTGCCACTTTGTAAAAAATCCAACCTTTTGGCTTAGCTCAAAAAGTACAAACCCAAGCAACCCCACCTACCTAACCTATCGAATCCGACATACAGAAAACGTTAATGTTTATGAACCGTTACTTAACACGCTACGTTTGTAAGGTTGGTGTCGACAGCTTACACGAAAAAAAATTGAAGTCTATTAGTTGTGAGAGCGGAGGGTTGGAAGCTGGCAACCCTCCATGTTCAGTGACCGATCTGCGGTACGATCAGTTGGGCGGGCAGACCGCGTCGCGGCATGCCCGCCAGGCAGACACGTGCGCCAAGACAGCGTTGCGCATCCTGATGCGTCTTTTTTTTCCCCCGCTTACATCACTGTAATTAACCTCTGTGATGGAATGCCGTCTTACGATGAAAGATGCCTCTCAAACCTACATTTAATGTTTAGAGATACAAATAGCCCATTAGAGAAAGTGTTGCAGCATGTATATGTGAAAATTAACTGGCTAATCTGGCGTTGTATTACGCAATATTGTATAATTCCAGTGAAGAGATCAGAAATGAGTGCAATCATTCTTCGACTCCCAGCTGATGGTTGAACTAGCCGTAGGTGATTATGGTGAGGCAGTGGTAGTGGTGGTTCAGCGCGCCGATACTTAGGGGTCAATTTATGCTCCCTTGCCTCTAGTTATGAGTCTTAATGCAGCTGATTCATGGGATAAGACTTAATTGCTAGGCTTTATTGCGATATGATTTAGATACCCCGTTTGGTGATGATGTTACAAAACCTTTCCATGAGATGGTTTGATGAAATGGGTAGAAAAAGGGGTATATGGGGAGTTAAGGGGTAGGATGGGGATCCCTCTTAGATGATTTCTCTCATTTTTTTCTCGCTGAAGCCTAAGGTGTTGGATCCTCTCCTCTTGGATCCTCTGCTGGCGGATCCTCTAACTTCTGGAGCTTCTGCTGCTAAGTCGAAGTTAGGTCTTATCGTAGCTAGACGTCAATCAATATTTTCCTTCTAACGGCGTATGTCTGCGGAATTTCTAACACTTTCTAAGCTTCCTATCCTGTTCATCTACGGTAGCATAAGTGCCTTAACGCAATCGCTCCTCGGCGGAATCCAGGTCAGATTATTTCGTAACACAGGTGAGTACAGGAGCAGACAACTCCTGTCAGCAGGTTGAGAGCGTTCTCTTCGTATAGCTCATTTTATGCCTTACCTTACTAGTTTTCCATGGAAAATGACCCGAAAATTGGCTTATAATTACTACTGGATAAGCAGGGGGGTGAACAGGGGTGAACGGTTAGAAGAGAGGGGTGGCCAGGGTTCACCTCCCTGGCCATGTTCAACCCCAGGCCCAACTACAGGCGTAGGGCCGGACGCTCCTTGGTTATACGCATAAACAGCAACCTTCTATATCTATAAGAGAATGTCTGTTCTCTGTCCAAGGATGGAGTCCGGACTCTTGTTTTTTTTTTTATTTATTCATTTATTTAGATAGTTATATTTTGAGAAGACCCCGGCGGGGTCCAGGAAGAGTGGGGAACTCGGATTCTGTAATATTAACCACATTAGGATCTAACCATAGCCTCAGCGAGATTCGAACCCTGGGCCACTGCTAGTCCAGGACGAACACTATTTCACCACCTGCGCCTTTGGACAGGTGCAAGGGTAAACACGTAGATGTGAAGATAAACACGGACAGGTACACACTCACACACGATTAGATAGACTAATGCCACAAACAAGTGACATAAAAAGTCTCTTGGAAAACGGGCGTTTCCTCTGGCTGGCCAGGTCCTAAAAGGGAACACACGCCTTTATTAGGATACTCAAACAGCAGCATTCATAAAGTTTGATGCTAATGAGTGGCAAGCATATTTACACCGCGGAGGCTGAAGACGCCTCACGAAAAGACTCGTCGAGAAGTTAATTAAGCGTGAAAGAGCTTTGATAACACATTAGGCTGTTTACACAAAAACAAAACAAAAAAAAGGTAGGGGAGCAGGCAAGGCGGGAGGAAGCCAGTGGTGGAGCGGGGGCCGGGAGGAGGCCAGCGGTGGAGCGGGGGCCGGGAGGAGGCCAGCGGTCCGGTGGAGCGGGCCGGGAGGAGGCCAGCGGTCCGGTGGAGCGGGCCGGGAGGAGGCCAGCGGTGGAGCGGGCCGGGAGGCGGCCAGCGGTGGAGCGGACCGGGAGGCGGCCAGCGGTGGAGCGGGCCGGGAGGAGGCCAGCGGTGGAGCGGGCCGGGAGGCGGCCAGCGGTGGAGCGGGCCGGGAGGCGGCCAGCGGTGGAGCGGGCCGGGAGGAGGCCAGCGGTGGAGCGGGCCGGGAGGCGGCCAGCGGTGGAGCGGGCCGGGAGGAGGCCAGCGGTGGAGCGGGCCGGGAGGCGGCCAGCGGTGGAGCGGGCCGGGAGGAGGCCAGCGGTGGAGCGGGCCGGGAGGAGGCCAGCGGTGGAGCGGGCCGGGAGGCGGCCAGCGGTGGAGCGGGCCGGGAGGAGGCCAGCGGTGGAGCGGGCCGGGAGGAGGCCAGCGGTGGAGCGGGCCGGGAGGCGGCCAGCGGTGGAGCGGGCCGGGAGGAGGCCAGCGGTGGAGCGGACCGGGAGGAGGCCAGCGGTGGAGCGGGCCGGGAGGAGGCCAGCGGTGGAGCGGACCGGGAGGCGGCCAGCGGTGGAGCGGGCCGGGAGGAGGCCAGCGGTGGAGCGGACCGGGAGGAGGCCAGCGGTGGAGCGGGCCGGGAGGAGGCCAGCGGTGGAGCGGGCCGGGAGGCGGCCAGCGGTGGAGCGGACCGGGAGGAGGCCAGCGGTGGAGCGGGCCGGGAGGCGGCCAGCGGTGGAGCGGACCGGGAGGAGGCCAGCGGTGGAGCGGGCCGGGAGGAGGCCAGCGGTGGAGCGGGCCGGGAGGCGGCCAGCGGTGGAGCGGACCGGGAGGAGGCCAGCGGTGGAGCGGGCCGGGAGGAGGCCAGCGGTGGAGCGGGCCGGGAGGCGGCCAGCGGTGGAGCGGACCGGGAGGAGGCCAGCGGTGGAGCGGGCCGGGAGGAGGCCAGCGGTGGAGCGGGCCGGGAGGAGGCCAGCGGTGGAGCGGGCCGGGAGGAGGCCAGCGGTGGAGCGGGCCGGGAGGAGGCCAGCGGTGGAGCGGGCCGGGAGGAGGCCAGCGGTGGAGCGGGCCGGGAGGAGGCCAGCGGTGGAGCGGGGGCCGGGAGGAGGCCAGCGGTGGAGCGGGCCGGGAGGAGGCCAGCGGTGGAGCAGGCCGGGAGGAGGCCAGCGGTGGAGCGGGTCTGGCAACTGACCGTCACCCACCTCCACCACCCTGGTGATTACCCAGCCTTGTGACAGATGGCGCTCACAAGTTACTGCTTCAGCAAGCTCCTCTTTACACCCCTCGGCCGCCTGTGTACCTACAGGTACACAGGTCCTATACCTACAGGACGTCCAGGTACAGGTCCTATACAGGACCTGTACCTACAGGTCCTGACCCTCGCCACGACCTCCTGACCGCATGTGTACCGGAAGCCTGACCATCAAGCCTATGCTCGCCTGGTACTTACTCTTGCCTTAATTTTTCATTTCTCAAAAGCAATAAGATGATGGCGGGTCTGTATTGGTGTTTCTTTTTTTTTTTTTTTTTTTTTAAGATATATACAAGAGTTGTTACATTCTTGTACAGCCACTAGTACGCGTAGCGTTTCGGGCAGGTCCCTGGAATACGATTCCCGCCGCGAAGAATCGTTTTTTCATCCAAGTAAACATTTTACTGTTGCGTTAAACAGAGGCTACAGTTAAGGAATTGCGCCCAGTAAATCCTCCCCGGCCAGGATACGAACCCATGACATAGCGCTCGCGGAACGCCAGGCGAGTGTCTTACCACTACACCACGGAGACTGTTTATGGTATATTTTGGCTGCTTCCATTGTGTTGTTGCCGGAGAGTGGTGGTGTGGTGGCCCCCACATCAGTTTAGCTGCCGGGGTGCCTCGTGGGAGTCACTTTAGTGGTGTTGTGTTGATCAGGTGAGATCAGTTATTGTAGGGAGGGTCCGCGCCGCCATAACCTAGGGCAGGGCCCACTATGACGCTGCTGCTGCTGCTGTTCTGCTGTTTCTTCTGCTGCTGCTGCTGTTCTGCTGTTTCTTCTGCTGCTGCTGCTGTTCTGCTGTTACTTCTGCTGCTGCTGCTGTTACTGTTACTTCTGCTGCTGCTGCAGTTACTTCTGGCGTCCACCCATTTATACACACGCCAAGATATCATGCTCATCACTTTACATCATCACTATTGCGTTATCATTCTCCGTTATCACCATCATCGTAACCATCCTGTAGTGCAGTCGACTCACAACCGAAGGGTCCAGGGTTCGACTTCGGAGAACAGAAACGTTTGGGCACGTTTCCTTTTACCTAATACCTCTGTTTACCTAGCAGCAAAGGAGTATAGCGGGGAGTCTTGCAACTGTTGAGAATTGCACCCTGGGTAATTTAGGTTTAACTATATCTATTAACTATATAACTGTATCTAACCTAGATAGGGAGACCTCAATAAGCCTAACCTGTTCCCCCCCCCGACCCCAAACAAAAATAATAATAACGGGGAGTCGAACGGTGGAGTGTTGAACTTCCGTCCCTATATGATGGTAGAGTTCTAGAACGCAAGTCAACCCGACCGAAATGTTCAGAGGTCTTTATAGGTCACTACGTCATGGTTTCAGGCCTTGTATGCTCACCTCCGCCGCTCAGGATAAGCTATATGGTTGGGGCTGTTGAGCCACAGAGCGTTTTCCCTCTGGTTTGAATCTTCTTGTTGAGGATTCTCTTCACCGGAACACTTCACTGCACTCTACACCAAGTACAAACAATTACACCGGCGTAACGCACTCTGTAGTATCACTCCATCTTGAGCTTTATTAAGAGCTTAAATAAGGACGTAAATTGAAATAGTTTTTTGTCCCATGTGACTTGATTGTGAGTCAACATGACACAAGTAAACACAAACATAACAATTTACATTTCCTACATGGACATTGCAAGACACGACAGACATTGCAACTGCAGTCCTCTGCACTTCCTTGTGCCTGTAGGAAGAGCAGGACTGTAAATTATATTTTGAAATACGAGTTTTAGTGCCCGCAAGCTTGTGGGAGTGTCGTAGCTATATTAATGACCCAACTTTCATCCATTTGTCATCCTAGATGACCGACGGCCGTCACCGCAACACACCGACACTGACCCCGACGGTTCCCGCAACTCGTTCACATTACCAACCCACCAACACTCCTTTTTGATAATATTACATTTCAATATTAGACCAATACACTCATATCATTTTTCTAGCATTTTATCTGACAATTATATATATATATATATATATATATATATATATATATATATATATATATAAATATATATATATATATATATATATATATATATATATATATATATATATATATATATATATATTAATAATATGGGAATTTTTTACGTGGTAATCATGTCTCCTCTGAGCCTTATATCTTCCAATGAAGCAAGGTCCAATTCTCTGTCTTTCCTAGCAACTCACATCTCATAGACACCCAACCCGCAAATCTGAAAATGAAAGAATATTAACGTTTCGCTCCATCCTGGACCATTCTTCAGTTTGTCTAAGGTTATCTTGGACCATTCTTCAGTTTGTCTAAGGTTATCTTGGACCATTCTTCAGTTTGTCCAAGGTTATCTTGGACCAATCTTCAGTTTGTCCAAGGTTATCTTGGACCAATCTTCAGTTTGCCCAAGGTTATCTTGGACCAATCTTCAGTTTGTCCAAAGTTATCTTGGACAAATCTTCAGTTTGTCCAAGGTTATCTTGGACCATTCTTCAGTTTGTCCAAGGTTATCTTGGACCAATCTTCAGTTTGTCCAAGGTTATCTTGGACCAATCCTCAGTTTGTCCAAGGTTATCTTGGACCAATCTTCAGTTTCTCCAAGGTTATCTTGGAATTTCTTGCCATCTTCTTCCGATATTCCTCCTCAATTTTTACATCGGCAAACATTGAGAGGAATGAGTGCCTCCCATAGAAGAATATTTACACTGATCAGAAATAAGTTAGGTCTGAGTACTGAGCCCTGTGGGTCTCCGCTCTGACATCTCGTCACTCCAAGATCTTTTCCTCTCACGATAACTCGCCATGTTAAGTTTTTGTTTACATACTTCCCTTATTCACTGGAACACCTTCCCTATCACTCCTGTGTTTGGTGGGGGGGGGGGGAGGCGCTCTCTTCGCTGGTTAGAAGCAACTCACTTTCTGCGCGAGTTTAGGGCGCTCACTTTGCGTAGGTTAGAGCACTCACGTTTGTGCTGGTCTAGGGCGCTCGCTCGTAGTCTCTGCGTTAAGTCTGACAGGAGAGAAATTACTGATTCCCAATGGTCTGAAAACACCAGTATAAAAAGCTAGGATTTCTTGAAACCCGAAACTTATGCACAAGGGGCAGCAGAGAACACCCACCAGACTGCGACACGTTGTTCCCAGGATCAGGTTGGGCTGCCGTTACCTGTGACAGGTGGTCATAGCCAGGTGACGCCAGGTGGCCACAGCTGGGTGGCGCCAGGTGCAGACTCTGCCAGCAGGAACTGAATCCTGACCTCACACACACACACACACACACACACACACACACACACACACACACACACACACACACACACACACACACACACACACACACACACACGCTACATTATTGAATTTCCAGTCATTAGACCCCACCAGTTTTGCCGGTATGAAGTGCCTGGAGCTTTGCAATTGCTTTATTACCTCTCGTGTTCTTGAGGATATCCTCGTGATGCATCCAGAGTGTGCTAGTGGAGCAAGCAAGTGGAGCTACTGGTAACATGGCTCTGTATGACTAACCATCCTGTGGGATAGGGGGGGACTTTTCTTTTAGCATCACGTAGACTCGTGACTCACTATGTAACCTTTCATATCTAAATATGATAATAAAAAATAAAGACACCCCTGTGCTGCTGCAATTGTACCAACTGATCCAAAGTTGTAGCGCCACCAAGGCGTAGAGTTGTAGGCGATAAAGAGTATTGAACTGTTCGTTTTCTTCAGTTTATGTTCCCGCAGACCACGTTCTCTCTAATCACATTCCACTTCGTACACGAATGGATCAGACGGACAGTCAGTACAGGCGTACGTAATACAGGCGGACGTTACTATGAACCAAGGTCTGTACGAACCAAGTACGGACAAGCAGCCACGGACCATTTTGCCACCTCATTTTGGGGAAGGGGGGAGGCGAGGTCATCCTACACTGCAGCGGACGATTTTACACCCGCCCCTTGCGGTCGACGAGAGAGGAAAACGTCTGCAGAAGAGGCCATCAGTCAGCCTGGTACAGGCCTCCTGTCATCCCGGGCCGACGAGCTCTCCCTGCCCCCTGCCCCTGAGAGGCAGGGGGGCAGGGGTATGCACCATCCACCATGATGCAATATCAGATACTAGCCTGATGATGTGTGGACGCCGGGTAAATAGCACTCTAGATCCCGGCCGAGAAATTTGACTTGTAAATGACACATCTCGGAGAATGCAGAGAGAAAAACGACTGACAGCTTGAAGATGTATGTCCCCGTCCACCCAGACAGGATTTACAGATCTCGAGGCAAGCTACTCCAACAAGAAGCAAT
Organism: Procambarus clarkii; assembly: GCF_040958095.1. NCBI lineage: Eukaryota > Metazoa > Arthropoda > Malacostraca > Decapoda > Cambaridae > Procambarus > Procambarus clarkii. The sequence continues at coordinate 14,488,877 of NC_091238.1, forward strand.
TCGCTGTTCTTTGTTGGCTAACCAGTCGCCGGTAACACCAAATACAATGAAATACAGGTTTACCAGTTGCCTGAGGTTCGTGCCACGGGGAGACTTGAGACAATTCTGTCGCTCCCTCGTGGTTAAAAGTAATTAAAAAATGTTATAGCGAAATGAAGGAAATTATGAGGAGAAAGCGCTAAGCTAGTATGATTATGTACTTTTACGGAGTACATTGGATAGGATACGAACTGGAATAGGGGAGATGGAGTAGGGGAACGGCGCCCCAGCCACTTGCACCATCGAACGCCGACTTGAAAGAGTGAGGTCGTCGCTATTACCGACCAGTTCAAGTGGCCTGTAGTCGTCACAGTGATCAGTCCAAGTGGTCTAGAGAGAACAGCTTATGGCGTCAACGAATTCAATCAAATAATCCTTCTCTTTTGTCTGGACTATTTCGTGGAGCGCCACTCACACCTAACCATTACCTCGAACACATATTAACAGGACGATATGATCGATCCTCTTTAGTTGGGTGGACCCACCGCCAGACTGTCCATCAAAGACAGCATACACAGATCGCTTCACAGAAACCTTCAATATAGAATAAGTGCATGGACGGATAATCTGGTCAACGAGATTATCACACTATCGACTTGAGAATGGTCCAAGACGGACCGAAACGTCGTCGTCCCTTCACTTTCTAGTGTGTGGTTTGGTCAACAATCTGTTTAAGATTCTAGTGAAAGTGAATTGAAACGGACCATTAAAAACAAAGGAGAATATAGACCTTATCAACACTTTTGGCAGCCTCCTTCATGAACAGAATCGTGTCTAAAGATAATCATTGAAGGATTACTAGTTCAAAAAAAAAAAAACAGCATGTGACTCGCAGACTCAATGCAGTCATAGAACAAAAAATTGAAACTATTTCAAGACCGACAACCACTCACATCTTCACAGATGGATCAGTTGATCAGGAAAGAGGTTGTGCTGGGGCAGCAGTTTACACTAAACCATGAAGCTTACTGGAGCATGAATAGTGGGTGCTCAACATTGCAAACAGAATTATATGCCCTGAAGGAGGCCATAAATTATGCAATTGAGAATAATTTACATGATGTTATCATTCATACCGACTCTAAATCTTTGCTCCAGGCATTGTTATCCAGTCAGCACAGAGATAATATACAACTCATCACAGAAATCCAACATATAGGAAAAGAAGCACACATTCTAGGGCTATCAATCACCGTAACTTGGATACCAAGTCACATTGGCATAGATGGTAATGAAAAGGCAGACTCGCTAGCAAAAACTGCCAATATCAACACTTTCAGAAACGGGAATGCTCCCTGTGAGTGGCACATTTCCTTTCAGGAAGACTCTACCTGTTGTACAAGTTCAAATACCTCCAAGTTTTTCACAGATTAAGGAACAAATAAAGAAGAAAATACTCCCAACTATCAAAAGTCGCCACAGAGCCAAAGTAGCGGAAGGAAGATCCACTGCGATATGGTACGAACAAGCCACTGGGTACTACTCTTTCATACCTGACAAATAGATATCCAGAGACATTGCAGTAGCCATACACAGACTCAAGACTTGGTTACAAGTGCTGCTGGGAGGTAATAAACCAAATAGTTAAAGAGTGTCATATCCGTGGAACAGAAGCAGAGGCGCCACTATTGCATTACTTACTGGAATGTGAAGGAACTGAAGCCCTGCGCATCAAACTCGACATTAATCCAATGAGAGCAGCTGCATTAATTGCTAAATCCACATTGACTACAATGATTAGAAAAGCAGTTGAAGAATGGGACACACTAATGAACACTGTTAATCTATATCTGCCACCAAGATAATTTATTTTATTTATTTATTTATATACAAGAAAGTACATTGGGTTTATGAGAGTACATAACATTGATGTTTTACTTATTTGCAGGGAAATACCTGCGTGGGCTCTAAGCCTCTGACTGGTCCACTAAGTGTTGCTTGTTTCTGTTTAACTTAGGCGGAGTGTGAGTATTCTTGTAAAGCCTCTAGCACGCATAGCTAGTGCGTGCTATGTAATTTTATTAGCACAATGCATGCTATAATGTTATTAAAACAAGACTAAAACCAGTGCGCTAAAACAGAAGCGGAAAAGAAACGGGAAAAAAAGAAGGAAACCCCATCTCCATTTAAAACTGACCCAAATACCACAGTAATAAGGTTATTGCGAATAGCCTAACTCAATAACCTAACTCGTGCTACATGGACATTTCGTTCTGAGGAGCTAAATATAAAACAAGCTTATATCCTTCTTTGAAACTATGCCAAGTAGCCAAAGAACAGAAGATTAATATAAGGAGTGGCTCGACTTCACTGGAGAGGCTTCTCCTCACTGGCGAGAAAGAGTTGCTAGACTTCAATGGAAAGAGAGTGATTATAAAGTAGAAAATAGACTTCAATAGAAAGGGAAATACTTTATCGGAGAAATTACCGTGACTCCTCATGCGTCATTAAAAAGACATTTATGCAAGAGAAGTGTTGATTAAAACACAGATAGGATATGGGAGGAGAGTCTAACTTCTTGTAAAATAATCTCAAGAACAAGGCGGAAGAACAATTAAGTATGCGATGATCGATTCACCTATGACTTACTCAGAGCACTGAGTATAATTGGGTTCTTACATTTCGATTCACCTGATACCTCTGTTTACCTAGCAGTAAATAAGTATACAGGAGGTAGGGAACTCATTTTTGGGTTGCATCCTTGGGAAGATCATCAGCAGTTGGTCCAGGAGGCATTGAAAATCCTAAACAGGCTTCCTGTACTTATGCAGGCGATGAGTCACAATAACGTGGCTGAAGTATGTTGACCAGACCACACACTAGGAAGTGAAGGGACGACGACGTTTCGGTCCGTCCTGGACCCTTCTCAAGTCGATGATTTTGAGAATGGTCCAGGACGGACCGAAACGTCGTCGTCCCTTCACTTTCTAGTGTGAAGTCTGGTCAACATATTCCTGTACTTACCCCTCAGTACGTACCTGTGTGTCAATGGGGGGTTAGGTTTATCTCCATTGGTCACAATTGTAACCAAAGCTAAAAATACTAACTGTGTTACAATATAACTATTCTGATGTTCAAATTCTTTGTTAAATCTGGCCTTAAAGATGTAGATGGAGGTGCCTTCCACAACTCTTTGTGTTTAGTGCATTTTACTTGACTACCAGTACAGGGTACGACCATTTCCTTACACCTTCGGTTCATTAATTTGCGTTTTCAGCTTCTACCTGTGTCTTCTTGTCCTACTTTCTCTCACTCTGAAGAGAATATCCTTGTACTCCTCCCACCCTCAGTATCTTATATGTTGTGATCATATTCCCCCTCGGTTTCTTCTATCCTTGATAGAAATGGTTGATAGAAAGGGGAAGGATAGATAGGGTTGTGAGATTTAGTTCCATTAACCTATCCTCATTGGTTAACCCTCTTGGCTCTGGTACCAATCTTGGTGCAAAAACCTCGACTATCCTGTATCCAACAATGGGAACCACTCTGCGTATTAGTGGCTTCATATAATTTAAATTGTATACCTGCGAGTACTTCACTGTAGCACGATTCATATGTTTGTATTTTATATATTTATATGAATACGTATTGTTATTATCTACAGGTGATCCATGGTCTCGTAGCCTCTGCACGCACAGAAGCTGATTGAGAGAATTGTCCTCTTAGGCATAATGCGTAAATGGGTAAAAGGTTAAATTTGATAATAATTCAAGTTCAAGTATGTTTATTGAGACAAGAAAAAATTATCCTCAAAGGGATAGAGTAGCTTAGGCTATTTCTACCCCCCTCTACTACAAGATACTAATGACATGGCCAAGTTTATATTTTATTTTCGATGACAACAAAGACACTTTTGGAGATAGGACAAAGGATTACGATACCATATAGATGAATTTGTGGATATGACAGATATTAAATTACACTATTTTGCCCATTTCAATTTCAAAACGCAACAGATGCACTTGTACTGACCATATTGTTTGCTATTTCAAAGGTTTCATCAATAAATTTACTTTCAAAATGTTACTAACGTTATAATTAATCTAAGATTTTTTGTTTAATGTGTTTAGCCTTACATGAAACACACTAGTTGGTCCATAAATAAAAGAAAGAAAACGAGTCTTGAGACAATTCATAGAAAACTAAACTTTTGAACTGTATATACGCATTACATAATGTAGAAAAGAAAAACAAATATATTTACTTTCTAATATAAATACAGTAGAATTATTATAAATAATATTTTATATCTTAAATACATTAAATGTTCTTTGATGTATTTTTTACCGTTTTAGCAATAAATATATAAAAATGAAACATAATTATTAGTGCATCTGTCTTTAATATTTTTATTTCAGTGTTTTTCATTACCTCTACAGATCTTTGTGAGCAGCAGCTGGCTGTTAGGGAGAAGGTAAATAACTAATTTTGTCGGGGTCAGGAAGGATGTGTATAACTAAATATGACTTTTAAGCTTGTATCGGGTAACCTCCCAGGTCTAACTGTTGACCTTCCCCAGGATGTAACACCACAACAGTTGCCTGGCTATCCGGGTACCTATTTACTACTGGGTGAACAGAGGCATTAGGTGAAGTAAAACATGCCTAACCATTTCTAGGATACAAGACACTCCGTACATTGACAACATCGCACACTAATATTTTTACCACTTCGGACACCAGCTTTCGACGTTTCGCATGTGTACGTGTTCCATATTAAAACGACAATATAATGCTATTAACAATTAAAATCTTTTATTTAACAGGCATATAGTTATTAAATGAAGTTTAGTGATGTAATAGACATAATCCGGAGTTGGTAAGGACGCCGCCCGCCAGCGTAAACACAACACACCCGAATGCCCACAAACACGATACAACGCACAAAACACAACACTTCTGTCAGTTTTTGGATAAACTCCTTTTATATTTATTATGTGAGAGTTATACTTGTATAAAATGATAACTATTATAGGTAAGCGCCTAATATTTAATATTAATCAATAAAAAAGAAGTCAGAAGCCACACACCTGTCTGTACATGTCTTTTGTGTAAAAGTATTTTGGGCGCTCATGTACTTGTGCGCTAGCTGGCGTTCACAACTGTTCTCGCCTACAAGCATTAGAATTAAACAAACGAATTCATTTTTTCATTTATATACAAGAAGAGAAGGCTACCCTTGAGTCTGTAATATTCATCTGATCACTGGTCTCCCATTTGGTCCTCATCGCTTTATCTTACTATTATTGAATGTCAATAACCATATTATGCAATTTCAATTTTTGATAAAAATGAGTTCCCTGTTGGGTTATTTGTGGACCTGCGTAAAGCTTTTGACACTGTCAACCACCAAAACCTTCTTCTTAAATTACGTCATTATGGAGTCAGAGGACACTCCCTGCAATACCTCAAATCCTACCTTACTGACAGGCTCCAATATGTTTCTGTGAATAATACAATTTCTCCCACCCTACCCATCAACATTGGTGTTCCTCAGGGCAGCATACTTGGCCCTCTCCTCTTTCTCATCTACATTAATGACCTTCCAAATGCCTCCCAACACCTCAAACCAATTCTATTTGCTGATGACACAACCTTCATTTACTCCAGTCCTGACCCCCTTATATGCAGTGAACGTAGGTGTCTATGGAAGAGTACATCATAGAGGAGGGTGAAAGGAAGGTGACGATGGAGGAGGAGAAGGGAGGGGGTGTGAAGGTAGGTGATGGAGGAGTAGAGGGGAGGAGGGGGGCAAAGGTAGGTGTCTATGGAAGAGTACATCATAGAGGGGGGTGAAGGTAGGTGGCGATGGAGTAGAGCAAAAGGGGTGGGGTTTGAAAGTAATCCTGAGTTTAATTTTTTAGTTATATATAGTGACACCTCGGCTTACGAATGAATATTTATGAACTTTTCGGGTTACGAGCCTAATTTCTTCGAAAAATTTGAATCGGGTTACAAACTTTGCCTCGGGAAAGGAGTTTGTTGATATACGTATGGGCTGACCTAGCGCGTGGTGGCATGGTGATCGCGCCTCAGTTTACCAGTGTCTCCTGCCTAGTAAGTATTGCGCCTGAATTCTTTGTAAAGCATTACATTTGTTTTGGGATTTTTGGCTATTTGAACATAAAAAATTTTATGATATATCTTGCCATGAGTCCCAAGAAAGCCAGTGGTAAGGTTTCGAGGGGGGGGGAAAAGATGAATCAAGTTTGAAAATGTGAAAAGTTTGTGTGACAATAGAGCCTCGTGGAAAACTTTTGCTGTGGTCATTACCTGGTGGAATGCACCCAGGATGGAGTATTAGGGCTATACATCTTTTAAATCATAAAGTAATAAACATTTCCCATCAACCTTACAAACAATATTAACCTATTTTCATGTATTTCCCCCATGTGCATTTTAACAAAGTTGCTAAATTGCCTTTATCATTCTGTAAAATTTCAATTACAGTACTGTATGTATAATTTTGTTAGTATAAATGGACTGAATATTCTGAAATTGCTATTAATTTTACAATTTCAGATTCAAAGGTGGTCTGGACACCCAATTTGGTCAGACAGGTGAAGAGAGCTTTTAGGATAGTTCGAAGAGATGAAGATGGTCACAATTGTGTTCGAAGAGGCAAACGCCCCCCTTTGCTCCTGACATTATGTTCAACCATTGACCTCTGCACACCTAACACAAGGTAGGTTGAAAACTCCTCCTTCATGTCATTGGTTCATTAGCCAGAAACTTAGGGCCCATGCAGGAATATCCCTAAAAAAAAAAAAAGTGGCCCCAACAATGCATCCTCCAAGTCTGGAGGATGAGCAGGAGCATTGTCGAGAAGCAGGCCCTTTAGTGTCAAACTTTTCTCTTGCCGATATTTTTTGATGGCAGGGCAAACCACTCTACATCACAGTTTTTCTGCACGTTATATATTTTGTAAAACTCTTGGATTTTCGGAATGATACACGAGCAAGGGTTTAATTTTCAAATCGCCACACAGCACAAGAGTTAGCCTATCCTGACACAAGTTAGCCCAAGTTAGCTTGTGTCCGGGCAGTGACGTCTCCTCTTGGGTAATGTATGTCCTCTTCGGCAATTTTTTCCAGAATAGCCATGTCTCCTCACAATTAAACACTTGTTGTGGAATATATCCATCAATACAGTATCTACAAAATCTTTAAAATCACGAACAAATCTTTCAGCCCCTACTTTGTCTGAGCTGGCACCCTCACCATGCCTCACAACACTATGAATACCACGTCTTTTTTCAAAATTTCTCAAACCATCCCCTACTCACCTTAAACTCTTTCGTATCTGCAAATCTCGTTCTAGGGGTTTTCTTTATAAGATCTTGCATGAAGATTTCATTGTTGACCAAACCACACACTGGAAATTGAATAGACGACGACATTTCGATCCATCCTGGACCATTATAAAGTCGATTGTGATGAGATGAGGGAAGCAAGAGCATTAAGTAGGCAAGAGAGAGAGGTGAGGAGATGGCAAGTATGTACGTATGTACATGAATAAAACATGTACATACTTATACATAACGTGTGTAAATAGTGTAATAAACACAATGACAGTATTTTGGGAGGAGGAATGTTGGCGAGTAATGTGTTGGAAGAGGGAGGGAGGACTGGCAGGGTGTGGCAGCTCACTCATGTTTTTTTGGCTCACCATACCAACATAGTGGATCGTTATGGTGAATACATACGTAGATGGGTATATACAATGTGTGTATATAGTGCAATAACAGCAAAAACACTGTTTGATTGTAGAATATGTCGCATATATGAGGCCCATAATTTTGAGCATAGCGATGTTCTATACTTTGAATTATATAAATTCCACAAATTACACACTTTTAAATAATATTACAGCAAAAAAAAGAAGAAATGAATGAGAAACTTCAAAATAATTGCGCAACATTTTATTCGCAGCAACTGCCGTCGCACGGGGTGGCGGGGCCAACAGACCCCCATCGCTCCAACGCTCAGCGCCCATAATTTGCTCAACTTCCCAGCTCCATCGCAGCTAAAGTAAGTCACATACAATATTTTTTGTTTAGTTTCCCCGTGATCAGACTCTGCATTTTAACAATATAAGAAGAGAAAAAAATTTTTGGAAAGAATTTATTTCTTGTGCACCAGGGTGTTATTTGGAGACAGAGCAGTTCAGTGGTTAACTACTAAATTTTTTTTTCTCCCACACACGCACCCCCCTAGGAAGCAGCCTGTAACAGCTAACTCCCAGATACCTATTTACTGTTAGGTAGCAGGGGTCATCCCCTTTTGTACAAAGAATCTGCTAAAGCTTTTAGGGCTAATCTTTGACACTCGTTTGTCTTTGTCGCCCCATATTTTTTTACGTCCGAGTTGAATGCTCTAAGGCCCTTAACTAACTTTAGGTCATGTCCCATACTTCTTGGGGAGCTAATCGACACTGCTCCTCTCTTTACATTCCTCTCTCGTTCTGTCTAAACTCGATTATGGCCCTGTTTACTCGTCTGCTTCTCCTTCTACCCTTCACCATCTGGACACACTGCATCATACTGGGTTACGGCTCAGCTCTGGTACCTTTCCTTCAACACCTACCCTAAGCCTGTATGTTGAAACTGGCGTCCTGTTTCTACAGGATCGCCATGATCGCTACTGTCTTCTCCACCTTGCACGGTCCTTACAGCACCCTCACTCTTGCTTATGTCATGCCTTGACCTTTACCCATCCTGTGGTTCCTGTTCCCCTTCACCACCTATCTCTTTCTGTACGGTTGTCTCTCTTACAAAATGCTCTTTCAGTTTGTGTTACCAATATTTCCCCTCATGTCATTCCGTCTTTGCCCCTATGGAGGGGTCCCCGTGTGGGAAAAACCTGCTGGGATTGATATAAGAGGAGACTACCAGGGACTTGTACTGAACTAAATTAAAAATTTACTGTCTGCAAATTAATTCAACTAAAATCTCTAGCTAGGGTTGTAAATCCTAGATCCTCTTTTCCTAATGACAGACTGTGGGCTGTAAGGGACAGGTGGGGTGAATGACTTAGTTGATAGAAGTTCCAATCCACCTGTAGACAGGGATCTCACATCAGCTTGTATTTTATACAAGGATAAGATTTAATTAATTCAGTTATATGACTGAACACTGGCTCTGTTTAAATCAGGGATTTAAACATACATAGTCTAACCTAGCACCATAACTTACAGCCAATAGATTCTTATACTATAAACAACAAATTAAATTGTAAAAGTATAATAAATGACCTTAAATGTAGTCTAAATACTGTTAAGTAAGTACTAGAAATTATATTCAATTAAATGAACTTATATGATAACTTAAAAAATAACTAAGCAAGCAATTGATAACTTAATTTATATATTCAAATATATATGCAGACATATTCAATTTATCTACAGTTAGCTTGACTGAATCTCTTCCAACACTATGGACACTTGTGAGGTTCTTACTTATTGAGGCTGAATTCTTTCTGACACAATGGACACTCATGAGGTTCAGTGCTTGGATAAGATTCACAGCTACACTACAATTTTAATATACTGATATGTGAGGCTTAGCCTCGCTTTTTAACCAACAGACAGATTTATAGGATATTAAAGCTACACAAGCATACAATTGGCCAATCATATACCAAATAACCTTCAATATACTTCTCTGCCAGTCGGGGTGCCTGTCTGACAAGTTTGCCAGACTGATTAACTTTCTCTTGTTGAGTTTAGGCACGATATTTTGCTACAGCGTTGCTGTATGATGATCTGGTAGCGTTGCTACGTGATTATCCTGCAGTTGCAGAAGAATGATTGGAGATAAAGAATAGGAATGAAGGTGGTGGAAACTGCGTCACTGTGATCTCCACTAAACACTCTTATTTTATATAAATGTTCTAGGATTTTCCTTGTAGATATTGTCCAGGTACTCCCCCAGTTCTAGAGAGTATTCACTAGCGATGAAAATATTAGATAAGGTGTCCTTGAGCTGGTAATGTTCGCTAAGGATCAGTCACTTGTTCACTCAGTTGTAAACAAACGCGGAGTATGCCGCGGGGCGTCTTGGAGCGCGCTTCTTGCTCCCAAGATGCTCCTCCCTCTTCCTTGAGAGGTAGCTTTCAGTGAATATTGATTGATTATTTTTACAGTCTAGACTTATGATTAAGATAAGATGTGATTATAATATAATTAGATATAAGATTTAAAGATTATAAGTAGTATTTGAAAGTACCACTGAATCTTATTATGGATTTGATTTTTAATCTCTACCGGAAGCGAATAAATGTTCCAATAGTTTTTTAATTAAGAAATCCTTCTAGAAGCTTCTGGATCCTTGAGAGATCATGTACAAAGTCACGTAGGCATCAAAAGGGCCCCTGTTGCGTACGTGTTCATGGTGCCATTGTCATCCAGGATCAAGCTATAAAATGAATCTTTAATGATTCTAATATGATTTTGATACGATTTAGATATGATTTTGATATGATATAGAAATGATATAGAAATTATACATTTCTTAGATGATTATTAGATATGGTGGGTAAAAATTTCCCACACCCCGTTCCTAAATTCTGTAAGCCTTGACCCACATGACTAAAACTTTTACCCCTCCTACAGTTCTAAATCACCTTTTCCTTGAACACTTTTCTTCACACTTCCACTCTATTTCCGTCTTCACCAATGGGTCTTAAGTCTGCAGACGGTGTAGGCTACTCTGTTGTTTTTCCTGACTGCACCTTTGTGTCTCCTGCCTCCGGAGACTAGCATCTTCATGGCAGAACTTTATGCTATTCTCTATGCTCTTCGTCTCTTGCTTTCTCATTCTCATTCCTCCTTTGTGGTTGTAGTTGATTCTCGTAGTGCCCTCATGGCTCTAGGGTCCTTTAATCCCGTCCATCCGGTGGTCATTGAGATTCAACATTGGCTGTTTCTTATTTCTAGTAAATTTAAATCAGTAGAGTTTTGCTGGGTTCCCAGCCATATTGGTGTTTCAATGAGCGTGCGGATGCTGCCGCTAAGGAAGCTATCCGTTCTTGTCCCATCTCCCGTAAAGGTATTCCTTATTCCGACTTTTATCCTGTTATTCATTCTTCCCCGTTGGCAGGGTTGTTGGTCCTCTGTGGTTGGTAACAAGCTGCGTACTCTCAAACTTAGTGTGTCCCCGTGGCCTTCCTCCTACCACCGTAACCGGCGGTGGGACACTGCTTTGGCACGGCTGTGGGTTGGTCATACCCGCTTAACCCACGGTCACTTAATGGAGCGCCGCCCTGCTCCTTATTGTCCGAATTGCGTTGTCCCTCTTACAGTTGTGCATATCCTTGTTGAATGTCCTGACTTCCAGGACGAGCGTGTGTCTTGCTTTCCGACCGTCCCTCGCAGTCACTTGTCCCTCGATAGAATTCTAGGTGAATCGGATACTTTTGATATCGTTCGCCTTATGCGTTTTTGTTCTCGTATTGGCATTCTTGGTGATATTTAGCGCCCTCTGATTACTTCGCACTCTGATGGTGCTACTTGGCCTTCCCGGTTTGGTGCCTTCTTTTGGTAATTACCTTACCTTCATTGTTGTTTCATTTTAATGTGGTAGTTGTGATATGGATTGTTCTGGCTCACGTGCAAGGTCTTGGATTTTTTTCTGTTTTATATTAAGAAATTGCCAGTCTTGTTACTATTTGTAGAGTTAGAGATCTGCATTAAGGCCTCAATATTATATTCTTTATTTTTTTTATAACATGTTATCAGCAATTTTTGTGGTTGGTAATATTTAGATTAATGTCAGTGATGTATATGACAAGGGTTAAGACCCCTTGTGGTATGACAGCATTTTTCCCCAGTCATTTCTTTAACAAATGAAAGGGTCCTCGTAACCATTCTTTTGTCCTTTCTACCATGTACCTGTTTGTTGCTTCTTGGTCTTTCCTTTGGTACTTTGGCTATTAAAACAATGGCCTTTGGTAATGTTGCAATTACCATTTCTAAAAAAAAATGAGCAGGTTCATTAGGCAGGGTTTGTTTTTAGCAAAGTTTTACAAAAATATTCCATTCCTTCAGGACCTTGCAGATGTTAGGTCAAACTAATTGACAGTAATCTGTTTTGCCCTTTCAAACAATGATGGTTTTAATCTAGGTAAAATATTTCAGAATATCTGAAGTTTGGCAGACAAATCATTTAAGAGCTTTGATTAAATTTAAGTTACCAAAGACTTTGTGAAAACCATGTTGTATAGATGCTTCAGTGTCACTTTTCAAATGTTTTGTAAATTTAACATTGATCTTTAACTAAAGAATCATAATTTGTACAAAGCTTAGGTGTTGCATAGCTTTAAATTTACTTTCAAATATGAAAACTAAAATATTGACTAAAGTTTCTTCCACTTTAATATTTCAGACTAATTTGCAATATTTGTTAGTTTATGTAAATTGAATAGGTAGTCCACTTTTACATCTTTTCAATGCATTTTGCATGCACCTATGTAACAAGTTACAAATAGGTGTAAATTTTACCAAGTATTTATTTTCAAAGTAAAAAAATTTAAATGTTTAAACATTGCAACAATAGTAGTAAACAATAATTTCCACAAATTACACACTTTTAAATAATATTACAGCAAAAAAAAAGGAAGAAATGAATGAGAAACTTCAAAATAATTGCGCAACATTTTATTCGCAGCAACTGCCGTCGCACGGGGTGGCGGGGCCGACAGACCCCCATCGCTCCAACGCTCAGCGCCCATAATTTGCTCAACTTCCCAGCTCCATCGCAGCTAAAGTAAGTCACATACAATATTTTTTGTTTAGTTTCCCCGTGATCAGACTCTGCATTTTAACAATATAAGAAGAGAAAAAAAATTTTTGGAAAGAATTTATTTCTTGTGCACCAGGGTGTTATTTGGAGACAGAGCAGTTCAGTGGTTAACTACTAAATTTTTTTTTCTCCCACACACGCACCCCCCCTAGGAAGCAGCCTGTAACAGCTAACTCCTAGATACCTATTTACTGTTAGGTAACAGGGGTCATCCCCTTTTGTACAAAGAATCTGCTAAAGCTTTTAGGGCTAATCTTTGACACTCGTTTGTCTTTGTCGCCCCATATTTTTTACGTCCGCGTTGAATGCTCTAAGGCCCTTAACTAACTTTAGGTCATGTCCCATACTTTTTGGGGAGCTAATCGACACTGCTCCTCTCTTTACATTCCTCTCTCGTTCTGTCTAAACTCGATTATGGCCCTGTTTACTCGTCTGCTTCTCCTTCTACCCTTCACCATCTGGACACACTGCATCATACTGGGTTACGGCTCAGCTCTGGTACCTTTCCTTCGACACCTACCCTAAGCCTGTATGTTGAAACTGGCGTCCTGTTTCTACAGGATCGCCATGATCGCTACTGTCTTCTCCACCTTGCACGGTCCTTACAGCACCCTCACTCTTGCTTATGTCATGCCTTGACCTTTACCCATCCTGTGGTTCCTGTTCCCCTTCACCACCTATCTCTTTCTGTACGGTTGTCTCTCTTACAAAATGCTCTTTCAGTTTGTGTTACCAATATTTCCCCTCGTGTCATTCCGTCTTTGCCCCTATGGAGGGGTCCCCGTTCCTAAATTCTGTAAGCCTTGACCCACATGACTAAAACTTTTACCCCTCCTACAGTTCTAAATCACCTTTTCCTTGAACACTTTTCTTCACACTTCCACTCTATTTCCGTCTTCACCAATGGGTCTTAAGTCTGCAGACGGTGTAGGCTACTCTGTTGTTTTTCCTGACTGCACCTTTGTGTCTCCTGCCTCCGGAGACTAGCATCTTCATGGCAGAACTTTATGCTATTCTCTCTGCTCTTCATCAACTCTTTTCTCGCTGTCAATACTCCTCTGTGTTTGTAGTTGACACTTGCAGTGCCCTCATGGCTCTAGAATCCTTTAATCCAGTCCATCCTTTGGTAGTTGAAATTCAACATTGGCTGTTTCTTATCTCCAGTAGATTTACGACAGTGGAATTTCGCTGGATTCCCACCCATATTGGTGTGTTCTTAAATGAGCGTGCGGACACTGCCGCTAAGGAAGCTATCCGTACCTGTCCCATCTCCCATAAAGGTATTCCTTATTATGACTTTTACCCAGTTATTGATTTCCCTTTTCTTGCCCGTTGTCAGGGTTGTTGGTCTTCTGTTACTGGTAACAAACTGCGTGCTCTTAAGAGTAGTGTGTTCCCATGGCCTTCCTCCTACCACCGTAACCGGTGGTGGGAAACGGCTCTGGCGAGGTTGTATATTGGTCATACACGTTTAACTCACGGGCACTTAATGGAGCGCTGCCCTGCTTCTTATTGTCCAAACCATTGTCTCTACATGTCCTGACTTCCAGGACTTATGTGTCTTGCTTCCCGACCATCCCTCACTGTCAATTGTCCCTCGATAAAATTCTTGGTAAATTCAATACCTTTGATATTGTTCGCCGTATGCGTTTTTGTTCTTGTATTGGCGACGTTAGTGATATTTAGCGCACTATGATTATCCCACACATTTGATGGTTTGATAATTACTGTACTGTACAGTACTTTGGTTTGGAATGTATCAAATAAAGTTGTTTCATGTATTCAAATGTGTGAGAAAATCCACTGGGGCTGTGAGATGAAGCGAACCTGTAACAAAGGCATTGCCAGTTGCATACTCTACCACCACTGATGGTAAAAGTCTTACAACTGGATATCTTGTGTGACGGGTTATGGTATCACAGCTATACTGAACCAAGATGGTATGGCTCTCCCTCACATAAATGAAAGAAATGCTGCTATTGGCCTTGCAGTGTGTAAGTTGCAGGTGAAAACAAATGAAAATTATCAAATAAATAATTAAACAATTTACTGAAATAGTAATGAACAAAAATAACACATGACAATACTTGACTATCATGTAATGCAAAGGTGAACAAGTTAGTATGACCTTAAATGCAAAAATAAACTATAAGCAATGAATAAAAGTATGAAGATATACTGGTGTTCTGAAAACAGCTACCATACCACCATGGCATCAGTCACACAACGTTGGCAGGAAGCGGACGACGGGTTAGAGACACGAAGGTGATCCTAGAGCACTAAGGGAGAGATTGCCTCTCCAGGGAGGCAGCGCTCTTTATATAGTCCGGCGGTGATGACTCATCCAGTGTCAACACGAGGTGGACATCTGGTCAACTAGCAAACTGCTCGTTGTGGCTGGCGGTGCCTTTGTGTTGAGCTGTACCACTGTCAGTTGAAGGCGGCTAACTGCTTGTTTGTGGGGACAAACTGCCAGTTAACAGTGGCGCCCGGCTTTCCTCTGAGTCGTACCAGGCCGTGCCAGGCCCTGGGGGGTATGGAGAGGTGGCAGGACTGATGACTCTTCTGGGCTGGTGTAGATGTACAGGCATACCTCAGAATAAGAGTTTAATCCGTTCCTGGAGACGCCTCGCCTTCCGAAAACTCGCATTCCGAAGTTAATTTCCCCATAAGAAATAAAGGGAAATGAATTAATCCGTTCCTGACTACCCCAAAAACCCCACATCAAACTAAATTTTTATACGTAATTTACCTAATTCATCTAAATAAACCTACAAAACTGTGTTCCAGTTATTACTTACCTTGCTGTCGAGTGCTGTAGGCGTATGGAAGATGGTGAGGAGGGGGGAGGAGGAGAGGAGTTACTGTTTGGAAGGGGAGTCCCCTTCCATAATCACATCACATAACCCCATGCCTTGTAACACTATGGATACCACTTACTTGTGGTCTTTGTGCCGTTAATGTTCTTACTCCTTTTGCCACTTTAGCACCCATAATCTTATTTTTCTTCTTAAGTATAGTGCATATTGTTGATGTGGCTTTGTTGTACTGCCTACAAAGTTCAACAACACGTGTACCGTTCTCATGCTTCCGAATGATCTCTTGTTTCTCCTCTATTGTCATCCTCACATGAGCTTTCTGGCCTTTATCCTTACCACTGGCTTTCTTGGGACCCATGGTGAGATATATAATAACAAATTGTATAGACAAATCACCAAAAATCCAACAAAACACTGAAAATCCGCGAGAAGAATTGATGTGGGGGTAGTCACTGAGCGCGAGACAATAATAAACTGAGGGGCGGCGGGGCGGAGGGGCGACGAACGCGCTAGGTCGGCTGTACGCGTATCAACAAACTCGCGTCCAAACTCGCCTCCCGAAGTAACCCTCGCCTTCTGAGACAAATTTTTGGAGTAAATACACCTCGCCTTCCGAAAACCTCGCATACAGGGACAATCGCATTCCGAGGTACCACTGTATACTTCCAGTGCAGAGGCATTGAAGGTGAAGGGAAAAGGCAGTTCCACTGCTATGCAGGGGATTCACGTGACACTTGTGAAGCCACAGAAAGTCTGGAGGCCCTACTGAAGCCAGTCCAAGTATTAAATAAAACCCCTGAAGTACGCCGGTGAAGGGTAAAGTGAAGGGTGAAGCAAGACCGTATGCCCCAACTTCAGGCACACACAGAAAATCACGTTTTGGTCCCGCCTCTCAACTGTGTATTTGAAGTTGGGGCGTATGGTGTTGAACTGCTTCAGCCTTCACCTGAGTGCTTGTTGGTCTTACGTAAGACGTTGACTCAAGGAGTGGCCTCAAAACTTGCTGTGATTTATGGGGAAGTCCGGTTGTAAGACTTTTACAAAGTCAGTAATATACTGTGGTAGAGTATGCAGCTGCCAGTGCCTTGGGCAAGGGTTTACGTCGCCTCACAGCTCCAGTGGATTTTCTGCTTGGTGTATATCAGGTTGTGATTTTGTGTGTGTACCGTATTGTTATGATCGCCGTTTGATAAGTCCTTTCTGGCCTCAAGAGTCATTGTTACCCACCTAGAAAGATTGCAGATGGCCAAAGCAGTTATTTAAGTTAAGAAGGGACAAGTCTTAAACAGAATTTTGCATAATATTTGACTGTAAAGGGGTAAATTGAGGTAGATTGAAAAACAAAATGGTGAACCGGGCAGGCGGTACTCACAATTAGGCGAGTACACTCGGGAACTTTTAAAGTGCAACCAAACATGCTTTAGGCTCTCACAACAAGAGGTGAGTGGTGGTGGCTCAGGTGCTCAGCCAATCAGAGCACCTAAGGAGGGAGGGCAGGAGTGAGAAGGGGGTGGTATGTGGAAGTTTGGTGACAGTTGTGTGTAGTTTGTTCATCTTCATTGTAAGTTTCATGGCTTGGTGTGCATTTCCCTAGTAAATTTAATTAGGGAAAAATTCAGGTGTTTGATTTTTTAAATCAACTTTTTAAATGTTGAGTTGTTAAAGCCTCAAAGTGCGTGGAGTTGGTTTGGGAGTATGGCATCCTCATGCTGTTGTGTGCTCGCATGAGGTAGCAAAGGTGATGTAAAGTTGTGGGGTGTACATGCTTGGGACGTCCTCTCTCGGGATGGCTGGTGTTAGACCTGCGTGTTTGTCGGTTGTTGAAAAGCCGTCATCCTTTGCTGTTGTGGTATTGATTTTACATTGTTCATCTTGTAATTAATACTGTAGTGCGATGTCTAGGGCTACCATTTGTAGGTTTAAAATGTCTAATACAAACAGTTGTCCAATGAGTTTTAATAGAAAATATCATCCACCAAGCACCATTGTACAATTATATTAATTGACAGTATATGGATTGTGCAGAACTGCTTAGAATGATCTTTAACACTTGGCTATATTGGTCATGTCAAATACCTGCACGGTGAATGCTCAAAGACCCTTTCTTTATTCAGTGTTGTCACATACCTCATGGGGGTATGGATAGGCAAACACTCATTCGGTTAAACTTGCCTTGTAGTACTTTCAGAGCTCAGTAATTTGGAATCTGGTTAGCACTTTCCAAATAAATTGACCTTTAAAGTGAATTTCTATTTAGGTTTAAAACATTATACCGAATGAGAAAGTCGGATTATATAGCCGAACACCAGAAATGTTGTTATTCAATTTGGTTGCCTAAAGCACATTCAAGGACTCAAATTACATGGCATTCCAGGATTCCTCTATACCTTGCCTTATGCTGTAAACATTGCCACAACCCTGTGTTTTATTGATTTAAATGGCCACAGGGAGGCATACAACACTGCAGATTATGATGTCATTAGTTATCCACTGTGCTGACAAGTGGGCTGACTGATGTTCGTTGACACCTGTATCGTGCTTCAATTTAATTGCCAGGAGATCACCCTCTCACTAGACTCGTCTGTAGGAAGTAGAGTATAGTATCTCAAATTACCTTGGATCATAAATAGCATAAGACTTGGGGGTAGGAGAGGGTTGCAGTGTTTGTCATGGCTCTCAGTTGTTCCTGGTATTAGGCAATTTAGTTCTGGAATCATTTTTGTTGGCCAATGTTAAACTTTTTCGAAAGTAGATGTTTTTCTGAAAGGGAAGGGGGGGGAACCTCTATGCTTGGATACAGTTATCTAAGTGAATACTTAGATTTATACAGTAGAATAACTACCTTCTTTTCCTTAGTCAAAAAGGTTGCTTGTTTATTTCTAGGGACTTGTATTTTCTTTTATTTTTAACTGCAGCAACTTTCAGTGAATGATAGATTCTTACTGAAAGGACCTTTACTTCATTGTTGTTGCTTTATGGTCATCTCATTGTGTACAGGGATTCCGCGAAGCTTTTGGGGTTAGTCTTTGACACTCGTTTGTCTTGGTCAGCCCATATCTCTTGCCTCCGAGTTGAATGCTCTAAGGCCCTTAACCTCCTTAAGGTTTTGTCCCATACTTCTTGGGGAGCGGATAGGCGCACGCTCCTCTATTTGCACTCCTCTCTCGTCCTGTCTAAACTCAATTATGGTTGCCCTGCATACTCTTCTGCTTCTCCTTCTACTCTTCGCCATCTTGATGCTTTGCACCATACTGGGTTGCGTCTCGGCTCTGGTGGCTTTCGTTCGACTCCCGCCCTTAGTTTGTATGTTGACACTGGCTTTCTCTCTCTTCAGGACTGCCGTGATCGCTACTGTCTTCGCTATCTTGCGCGGTCCTTCCAACATCCTTCCTCTCGCCTCTGTCGTGCATTGACTTTTCCTCCTCCTGTGGTTCCTGTTCCTCTTTATTGTCTCCCACTTTCTGTCCAGTTATCTCGCTTACAGGATTCTCTTTCTTTTCATATTTCTAATGTTTCTCCTCGTATTGTTCCTTCATTACCTCCGTGGAGAGTCCCCCTTCCCAAGTTTTGTACGTCCTTCACTTGTATTACTAAAGCCTTTACCCCTCCTACAATTCTGAAAAGCCTCTTCCTTGAGCACTTTTCTTTGCACTCCCACTCTATTTCCATCTTCCCCGATGGGTCTAAGTCTGCGGATGGTGTGGGCTACTCTGTTGTTCTTCCTGACCGTACTTACATGTGTCGCCTCCCTTCGGAGGCTAGCATCTTTACGGCAGAACTTTATGCTCTTTGTCTCTTGCTTTCTCATTCCTCCTTTGTGGTTGTAGTTGATTCTCGTAGTGCCCTCATGGCTCTAGGGTCCTTTAATCCTGTCCATCCGGTGGTCATTGAGATTCAACATTGGCTGTTTCTTATTTCTAGTAAATTTAAATCAGTAGAGTTTTGCTGGGTTCCCAGCCATATTGGTGTTTCAATGAGCGTGCGGATGCTGCTGCTAAGGAAGCTATCCGTTCTTGTCCCATCTCCCGTAAAGGTATTCCTTATTCCGACTTTTATCCTGTTATTCATTCTTCCCCGTTGGCAGGGTTGTTGGTCCTCTGTGGTTGGTAACAAGCTGCGTACTCTCAAACTTAGTGTGTCCCCGTGGCCTTCCTCCTACCACCGTAACCGGCGGTGGGACACTGCTTTGGCACGGCTGTGGATTGGTCACACCCGCTTAACCCACGGTCACTTAATGGAGCGCCGCCCTGCTCCTTATTGTCCGAATTGCGTTGTCCCTCTTACAGTTGTGCATATCCTTGTTGAATGTCCTGACTTCCAGGACGAGCGTGTGTCTTGCTTTCCGACCGTCCCTCGCAGTCACTTGTCCCTCGATAGAATTCTAGGCGAATCGGATACTTTTGATATCGTTCGCCTTATGCGTTTTTGTTCTCGTATTGGCATTCTTGGTGATATTTAGCGCCCTCTGATTGTTTCGCACTTTGATGGTGCTACATGGCCTTCCCGGTTTGGTGCCTTCTTTTGGTAATTACCTTACCTTCATTGTTGTTTCATTTTAATGTGGTAGTTGTGATATGGATTGTTCTGGCTCACGTGCAAGGTCTTGGATTTTTTTCTGTTTTATATTAAGAAATTGCCAGTCTTGTTACTATTTGTAGAGTTAGAGATCTGCATTAAGGCCTCAATATTATATTCTTTATTATTTTATAACATGTTATCAGCAATTTTTGTGGTTGGTAATATTTAGATTAATGTCAGTGATGTATATGACAAGGGTTAAGACCCCTTGTGGTATGACAGCATTTTTCCCCAGTCATTTCTTTAACAAATGAAAGGGTCCTCGTAACCATTCTTTTGTCCTTTCTACCATGTACCTGTTTGTTGCTTCTTGGTCTTTCATTTGGTACTTTGGCTATTAAAACAATGGCCTTTGGTAATGTTGCAATTACCATTTCTAAAAAAAGAGCAGGTTCATTAGGCAGGGTTTGTTTTTAGCAAACAGTTTTACAAAAAATTCCATTCCTTCAGGACCTTGCAGATGTTTGACCTAACTAATTGACAGTAATCTGTTTTGCCCTTTCAAACAATGGTTTTAATCTAGGTAAAATAATTCAGAATATCTGAAGTTTGGCAGACATCATTTAAGATCTTTGATTAAATTTAAGTTACCAAAGACTTTGTGAAAACCATGTTGTATAGATGCTTCAGTGTCACTTTTCTAGTTTTGTAAATTTAACAATGATCTTTAGTCTAATTATAATTTGTAAAGCTTAGGTCTTGCATAGCTTTAAATTTACTTTCAAATATGAACACTAAAATATTGACTAAAGTTTCTTCCACTTTAATTTGCAATATTCATTAGTTTGAAATATTAGTCTATGTAAATTGAATAGGTAGTCCACTTACATCTTTTCAATGCATTTTGCATGCACCTATGTAACAAGTTAAATAGGTGTAAATTTTACCAAGTATTTATTTTCAAAGTAAAGTTTCAGATGTTTAAACATTGCATCAATAGTAGTAAACAATTTCCAGCATAATTTCAGGATAAGGTATATAAAGTAGTTTCATTAAAATTGTTTTATTTAATAAGTTCTACATAGTATTTATAATACATCTAATATTTATTACCATTTCAGGTTGTGGGACAGATGCTCCTAGATGAACAGAAGATCCAAAAGGGCAGGACAACTCCAGAGACAATCACCTGTAAAAGAACAATAAACATTAAACAGGGACACTACTTTTATTATCACCAATGCCTAATAATAAGCCCAAAAAATCCTAACATCCTATCTTTTAAGATAGGCTCAGCAAGGCCTATCCCTTACTTCAATTTGAGGCAGGACTTGTTGGCTGAAAGAGTGCATCACATCTTTTGGTTTAGTGCCCAACATGATGTACATAAGCTTTGTGTAAAGCCTATGTACATCATGTTTCAGGCACTAAACCTCTGAATGTATCCACTCTTTCAGTGAACAAGCCCTGTAGTGATTAACAATGTTTGCACATTGTTAAGGGTCCCTACACCTATGCAAATCTAGTCCATCTATTGGATGGGTAGTAGAGCAGGGCTCTGAAAAAGCCAAGCCAGGGAAATCTGCAGGACTGCCTGGTCCCCTTCTATGAAATGGGGTAGGATCAGTACAAACTGCATCAATCCCTGCAGGTGGTAACAGTAGGACTTTGGTACACATCTATAAATGGACTAGATGAAAGAAAGAAAGTAAATTAATTAGTTGACATAGCTAAAACACTTAATTCCACATACCAACTTTCGTAGATTTGCAGAGTAGAACAACCACACTGAAGCCAGTCAATGCTTTGATGACATTGTAATCTTCCATACCACCTGAAACATTTACCAAAATTAGCTTGTTAAACAAGATTTTACAATTATCATTGTTAGAATTCTCCTTTAATGCTAATCAAGCAAAAACATTAAACTTAGTTTGACTAACCATAAGTACATTAAAATCAGCAATTTATGTTGCATCATTTCAGATTATCTTCAGCCATAATGAGTGACTGTTTAAGTTATAATGTTTACTACCACACTCACCTAATTCAGAATGTCAAGCAATTAACACCTTCAAACTCAGGGCTGAAGTTCAACTTTCCCATCAATATTCTGGAAGACAATATCTATTTAAGCTTCAAATAAATAAACCAAGTTGAAGTACAGTTACCATTCAATATTTAATTTGTGTACTATACCATCATTAAATGATTCTTTAATTTATGAACATAGCCTTTTAAGCTACAAACAGATTAAATCCATGATGTCAGTAGAACTCCCAGTTGGGATTCTTTTACCATGTTGTGGCACAGTCTTAAAGCACATCTGGGATCCTCCGACATAAGTTTGAACCCCATCACAGCCCTTGTGCATTAGAAATATCACATTGTGATTTGTGTAATTTATAAATGAATTACTTCTAGCCAAATAATTAAGAACCATGCAAACAAATTAAGATTTTTTATTTAAAAAATTTCATAAAATCTTTAACTTGCAAATTTATGCCGTTTAACAGTGCCCAACTTTACATTCACAAATTTAAAGTCCCATTTATTCTATTCAAAGCACAATTCTTGCAAGAATTAACTTTAGTTTAAGGCCTTTACTAGTGGGTACTATATCCTAGTTTCAATTTACCCAATTTCAAGGCCTTCACAATTTCATTAAATATATAGGTAAAAATTATGTAAACACATTTTACCTATTAAACTAAATAAACTTACTTTGACCCTCTAATTCTGACAACTATGCTACTTTCTGTAGCATTTAACACTTCCAGCGATTGTTCTGCAACTGTTCCTGAAGTTGTTGGAAGGACCTTCTACAACCTGTCAATGGAACATTAAATATGGTTAATAAGGTTTTGCATAGCAATTTCATTTTGTTTAAAATGACAAATATTTTAAAGTTAAAGTTACACTAACAAATTATCTACTTCCCCCCCCCCCCCCCCCCCCACTATATCCAAGTTATAAATTAGAAGATAAAGCACTTTGAAGTCCACATTTAAGGTTTATATGCTACAAAATTTGTATTTCAAATTTATAGTTTACGATTCCCCTCCCCCATACATCTTTGGTAACATGTATTTGAAACATGCCAAGCAAACAGTTGTTGCTATTTATGTCAAAACAAAAAAAAAATATAAGAGATCTTTCATTCTTGTACAGCCACAAGCATGCGTACCATTTAGGCCAATAACTTTATTCCATGTTACCCCAGAACACTAAAAATTTAACTAGGTACCAATTTTACACCGTTAAACAGATACAGTTACTCGCCCAGGATTCATGCAAAATCACTCTTGCTTGCTTGCGGATCAAATGGGATTTAATTTTAAATAGATAAGCAAACTGTACACAGATCTATATGTATTTGCCATTTGTTGCCACTTGTAAAGAACTTAAACCTCATTTAGTAAAAATTTATAAAAACCCACCAAACCGGGAAGGCTATGTAGTACCACCGAGTGTGGAAGTTTAAGGCACGAGATTCAAGAAAGTGTTTAAGGAAATTTTGAAGATTAGAACCACAGCTAACATGTGAGAACCCAGTTCGGTTGTGACCTGCACTGGCTCCACCACCAGAGTACCACAGAGGTGAAGAACCTGCTAGTCATAGGGAATGAGCTTACCCACAATATTGCAAATCTTCCAAATCTGCGGCAGAGGAGTATCTGACGTAATGGTGGAAACACTTCCAACTCTCGCGCCTCGCTGTCCACGTGGTCCAACAGGCCACTGCACTTTCTGAAACAAAATATAAGAATCAGCCATCTGCCAGCGTCAGTCTTTTCCAGACCTGCACACTTACAGCCGACAACCCTAGCAATCCGCAGTCCAGGGAACGCACTAACGTGTGCCCTGGGAGGTAGAGCAAGGAATAGAGGGTAGCATCGAAGACTAATGAAAACGAGGAGGGTGCAAGGAAGAGGTAGTAAGGAGAGGTCACAGTAGCACGGAGGGTGAATAGGTTCTAATCAGCTTTGCCAAACTGCCACCTAGGGAAGGAGAGGGTGAAAAGACAAGGGAAAACAAGGATGATGAAATGGTCACTTATGGAGGTTATGAACTCTCCACGATATATCCAAGTACAGAGACGATCAGAGAAAGATCAAGACAGGTAAGAGAACGAATGGTTCGAGAAGGCCGCCTCGGGTGTGTCAACATCACCCCAAAGGGTATGTCGACAGTTAAAATAACCCAACAGGAACACCAGCTCTGTTAAGGAGTCCAGGAGGTTCCTGACATCAGGAAGGGAAAGAGGGACATTTGGGGGGAAAAAATTTAACAGACTACATTTTAGTCAAAAACATGGCCAGCAAAATAATAGATAGGACATGGAAACAGTAGGACAAAGGGATTATCAGTACGAATCAAGAGACCAATATAGTTATGGGCCCCAGCAAGATCAAGAGGGGGGGAGGAGAAGGGGAAGAAAGGAATAACTACGACAGTTATCACGACGAGCACCAAGCATCGGCTCCCAGAGACAAAGTGGTGAAACCTAAACAGAAGTTGGAGTTCATGAGAGTTGGCATAAAACCCATGAATATTCCATTGAGGAATTGACATTATCAAAAAAATAAAAGGACAGCAACAGAACAAAGAAACAAAGGTAAATAACACAGCATATTAAAAAAGCTAAAGATCAGAATAAGGTTTAGCGGGACATGGGTTAACTTAGTAAGAATGGAGGGGAAAAAAAAAGAGCAGGACACCAGAGGTAGATTGACAGGGTTCAGGGAGGGAGGGGGGCTGTCAAGGCCAGGAGGATAGGGGGTAGAAACTAGGTCAGCAACCAAGAGGGAATTGGGCCAAAAGAAACTTCCACATTAGGGACAGGGGGCCCCAACCAATAAAATGGGGAGTAAGCATTAGTTAGGGGGGGGGGGGCGAGGAAGAAAGGAATGCCGTCTCTTTTCTTACCCGCAGGGGGAGGAGGATGGAGAGGAGCCAGGTTTACGTTTCTGACGGACAGGTGTTCCAGTAACATCGTACTGGCCGACTGACTAGGGTCTTAAGTGAAGAATGGGAGTGAACAACAACAAGATTGCTGGGAGGATGATAGACATCAGCCTGGACAGACAGGCGACGTGGAGGGCCAAGAGGTAGTGGGGAGGGACAGGAAGGATCGGGGAAAACGAAATGACTTGACAGACAGGGTAGGAAAAGGAAAGTGGGGGGGGGGGGAATCCAGAAGGAGATTCACGAGAGATACCTTCCGACCCAGGACGTAAAGGAACAGGGAAGGAGGTGGGCATGTTCGGGTCCAAGGCCTAGAAATGGTTGTGGGACAAAGGTGGGAAGGACGAGAGGTAGAACAACGTGCGAGCATAAGATACGCCAGTGAAGGGGTGGACACTGCAAACCGTGTCTTGCCTCGGGAAAAGTCAAATGAACCTGGTGTTTCAAGTTAAGGACTACTTCAAGCTTAGAGTCGATACACGTGCGAGAGAATGTAGGGTGGGCCTCGCCGCAATTCAGGTAGCGAGCCCGGGGGATATGAGCGATCGTCTTAGAGTGGCTATCGTCCCCACACATGGGGCAGAGAGAAACGAACACTTGTGCATTTGAGGGCACCGTGCTCTAACTTGCCTCACTTATTACAATGAGTGAGGGGGGGGGATGTACTCTTGAACAGGGCACCTGGCACCAGCAAGAATGATAGGTGGCTGAAGAGTCTATCAAAAGGTGATACTATCAAAAGTGAGGTTTGTTTTTAAAAACCAATGTGTCGATATTACAAGATCATTGAATGTAAAATTATGAAAGATTGTCACCTTGCAGATGTGAAGTGAAACTAATCTGACAGTTGTGCGTTTACCCCCCCCCCCCCCCTTACTCTATGTCACGACAACGACAGCCAGAAAGGGAGATGGACCTCATTTAGTAGAAAACTTATCAATAATATCTACAGTATGGGCAATGATAATCTATACAATTGTGTTCTATTAACATTTTTTCAACTTTTACCTTATGTACACCTACATTAAGTATCCTAATATACATGAACTTTGGTAAAGACTTACTATAATGCCTTGTATACTTTAAGTTTGATGTTGGCGACTATATTACCAACGGGTAATATATAAATTTGATTTTACCTTCAAAAAACAAACATTTGCTATAATAAAGTAATTATAAAATTGAAAACCAATATAATAACCACACTTTCACCAAGTTATGATCATTATTCTAATTAACACAATGTTGTACAATATTATAACTACAATATTCTCCAAAACATTTATTCAACTTGCCGACTTCAATGCAACAGGAATCTATCTTAATGTGGAGCGGTGATTATTCCTTCAATCCCATGCACCACACTACAAACTTGCAACCAACGTTTCTAAGTTACGTTTGGCTTTAACAACTACAGCCAAGTTGGGAAAAAAACTGCCTTGCATCACCTTGTTGCTCAAACAAGGTAAACTGCCCAGAACACCATTATATTTATAATCTAGTAACAAGTAAATTTGTAGTCAAGACACAGATGGTCCCAAGAACCTTATTAAACATTCCAAAACACTGAAAAAGCTCGTTTCAATAAAATTAGAGAAACAACTCTAAAATACCACAATTCATCACTATTTACAATAAGTGACTGACTAACCCAGAGTTCTTAATAAAATTTATTTTCAATACATTGCAACACCCATTTCAGATAATGCGTCTCCACCTGTCAAGAGAAAATATTAATACATTTTAGTATACTTTGTTACTATTAAGCTTACAAATTATGAACTTAGGTACTTCAATATTCATAAAGTGCTCAGTATAACAAGTCGCATTAGAAAGTTTATGAAACTTGCAATAACATTTGCACACCAAACCAATAGATACAAATTAAAATAATTACATAATAAATTTGACCATGCAAGGGAAAGTTTCAAGAATCTAGTAACATTGCACTGATCAATGTCACATTTACCACTAATCTCACCCCTTAGTCTGACATTTAACATCCGACTGCCATTATGGTGTGTGCAATGAACATTTTAACAACCATTTAATTTTTATTATGTAACATGCTAGCTAAAAAATTACTGAACTACCAATAAGGACAAGTTATGAACTGCCTTAGCTACCTCATCCCTTGTTGGATTTTACCTCAATAAATTAATTTCAATGAACTTTGATTTTCCTCAGCCAATGGATCACCTAAGACTTGTGTACTTCATTGACAATAGAGTATTTACTACAGAGACTATTGAGCCTGTATATCGAGTAGAGATTAATCATTACAGTCGCCAGTTTTCCATAAGTAATATAAGACTACCTCTTAAAATAACAGCAGCCTACAGCTTGGGGGTTACATCAAGAAGAGCAATTTGAACGTTTGTCTTTACTACTCCAACAGGTATGGCCACAATCAACTTTCTGGAAATATCCCCTCAAATTTTTAACAAAATTGTGGACCATAATTATTAAACTGCAGTACCACATTCATTGTGCATCAATGTTAATTGATAATTATACAATTTAGTATTTTAGTAGATTCAAATTTGTTGTCTATGCGAAGATACTAGATTATAAACCTAATCATTGTCATGCCCTTTAAGACTGACATTACGTTAATGCTAAATTACAATAGGCACAACTTACAACCTTTAAAGTATTTTGACAAGGAAATATCTATGGGTTTGACAACTCTCCCAAGGGAGATACAAACCTATGCTACACTTTAATTTCATTTTCTTTAAATAAAAGTTATATTACCTAATTATTTACAACTTCCCAAGACCGAAGCTGGAAGAGTCACCTCATGCTGTCAATCTTAGGAAACAGGTGCAAAGACTCGCAATATAAAAAGTAGCATTGCCATAATTTATAAAACTACAATTCACAATAGTAAAGACTGACTGACTACACAAATCTCCCTGGAACTACCAAACTGATTAATTTTATCTAAATTTAATGGAACAATTGCCTACTTTTGTAAGTACACTTTGCTCTGGTTATTTTTTGGTATCTAAAGTAGGATTCAGTCACCATTTCCATTAAATATTTAAAGTGTTGGTTCCCCCAAAATTATATAAACAAGGCTATTATGCAAATTTACTTTGCAAATTAAGCTCCTAATATAGGAGCTCCAGCAACTCTGGATACATGGATTTTTTAAAGCTTTCCAAACCTACCACACTACTGGTAAGTTATTAAATGTGCTTTAACTTACAATGGATAAAAACCAATAGTTTAAAAATAGTGAAAAGGTCTTACAAATTACTAAACGTCGCAGAACCATATATTCTATTTTTTGGCCTGACTTAAGGATGTTAATTCATGTTAAAGTGAAGGGTATGAAGCCCATACAAAAATGGTCATCAACACATGTAATTTGAAGACAAGCTAATTTAAAACTAAAGCTTAACATGTGCAGCATAATAGAAATGCTAAAAATATTACCTTGCCGTAGATCACGAGGAGGACTAAGTCACAATCACCAATCATAATTGCACGAGTGGTAGCTTCAGTGAGAAAAACCAACACCCTGAAAATAAAAGTTTACACTTTAGAAAGCAGTTATACAACACTCATTCGCCCAACTAATCATACCAAGGCATGGACACTTTACCGATTTTATCTGCTTTAGAGGATATTTAATACCAGCCAATAAGTCATTCTTTATGAAACTGCTATTAATAAAAACGGTACATTGCAAGTCAGACAGGATGGTACCAATTTCCTCACTGAAAATCTAAGTTTGCAAAACTGTCAAGAACAATAAGTTGAGTGCAACATTAAAATGGTTTAAAGAGAGACTACAATGCAGAACAAAACTAGAAGATTTTCCCCCACCCACAGTTACAATCCAACGGAACAGTCCCACTAAAGCCACGAGTGCCAAGCTATGCTGCCGTTTAAGATAAAGCTTTACAAAATAAGGAAATGGAAAAGAAAGGGGTATCCGAGAAACTGCCAAGGGGGGTGGAGGTCAGATTATCTGTACCTTTTACAGTTTACTGTAGACTTTTCCTCCCCACAGGATCTGGGTCTTTTCCACTCCAACGTCGGCCAGAGTTGGTGCCGGCTGCTGTTTAGAATGGGTGCCATCTCATGCTATACATTACTTCAGGAAACTAGTGCCTCACTCTTCGCCATAGGGTACATCGGCTCAGGACCTCACTAACATGTTGGGAGGCAGTCAAAGACCAGCCAGTCAACAACTTGGGCTGGAGAGCTGTAGCAGCCGAAACAATTTACCACCTGCAAATACAATTTAATTAAAGACTAACAAAAATGGCAAATTTTAGGAATATTTTGAGTAAATTTATGCAGGACCAAAGAAATGAAAATCACTCAAAACATTTAAACACAAAGTGGATCAGTTTTCAAATGGGCACCAGAAGGCAATTTAGTAATCTAGTAAATACAGATAAAATATTTGTTACAAATACTAATCTGTCATTGTCCTTTATTTGACCTGTCAGTTTTTAATGGACCTATCCTTTCCCTAGTCTTAGACTTTTCTGATCACTGTTCCCTAGCTCACTCCCTATTTCGATGTCATTAATTTGCGTTTCCCCGTTAGTTAACAATCTAAAATATTTTCCCGCGTTGGTTCCTTAATTGGATGATCCATAGATGTGTGGCCCCAACATACCATGTGTGTCTCCAACATACATGGCTACTCCCCCTCGTCTAATATATCTGATATAGTTTAAATCCATTTATTTTATGTTCAGCTAATAGTCCTCTATTTTCTACATTCATCCATGTTTCGGCATGTGCAATAATCTTTTTTCTGTGCAGACAAGAGCATTTAATTCGTTAATTTTATTTCTTAGACTTCTGTTAGTGCAATATACCCTAAGTGAATTGTTATTTTGAGGCCCTTTTCTTTCCCCGATCATTTTGCCAATTCTTTTCTCCCACGAACACGTACTTTTATTACCTCCTCCTTCCAAATCAATTCCCATAACACTACTAACAGTTTAAACCCAAACAAACACCTAACCACTGGTTCCAACGATTTGCAACAGCAACAACCCCAGCCCTCGATAGATGCACCCCATCACGAGCATACATTTCATTTCTTCCATAGAAGTGTTTCCAATTGTCTATGAAAGATATTTAATTTGATTTGCAATATCTTTCCAGCCGGCAAGTGACACCAAGTGGCCTCAACATCCATTCATTACCCACTCCCTTTCTTTGAAGAAAGGGACATACCAGGATTCCTCCCTTGCTCCTAACTAGTTCAATGGTTGTCCTGAATCTATTAGTTCCTCACTCCTAACTCTTCCAACATCATTACCCCCTGCACTAATACAAATAATGGGTTTGTTCCCATTTCCCGTCATAATATCATTCATGTTTCCAACAATATCACCAATTCCAGCTCCCGGATAGCAAACCCTTAATCTGTTCCCCCTATCTCTGGCACAAAACGTTCTGTCTAAATACCTCACCTGGGAATCTCCCACAACCAAAATTCGCGTTGGTACCTCCTTAACTTTCTGAGCAGCCTGAGGGGTCTGCGCTTCGCCGCTCCTCGCCGATTTCCGTTTCGAGTGAACTGCAGACTCACCACAGCACTTTTCCAACACGGCAAATGAATTTGCTGTCCTTAGGGCGTCTGTAGGCAGCCTTGTCAAGGTCTTCAAGACCCCTGTCCTTAACGACTATCCACGACGAGGTCTTGTTAATATTGGTCTGCTCCGTTTCTTCCCGATGTTTCAGCCGTCGTTCTGTAAGTATGCTTTAATATACCTACTTATCTCGTCTCATTTTTCTCTTGTAATGTATCTTTATCACATCAATTTGATTGAAATTACCTACTTAAAATTATCTGCTAGATTAAGGACCTGCCCGAAACGCTGTGCGTACTAGTGGCTTTACAAGAATGTATATACTGTACTATCCAATGTATTCTCACAAACCCAATGTACCTTCTTGTATATATATATATATATATATATATATATATATATATATAAATAAATTAAATAAATTAAATAAAAATAAGTATGGAGTGCTGTAAACTAGATTACCAAGGTTAAAGCTTTGGTATGGTGATGCAACACCTATTTAACTTCAGTCAACAGTATACATTGTTATCAACTTTGGCTTTCACTATTTAAATATTTTAATTAACTTTCTAGTTAATAGCCATATTAGCTTCCGATTAAAACTAGGCCTAAGCAGGTTAGAACATATGAAGGTAACTTCAGAAGGGCTGTTGGCCCATACAATGCAGCTCCTTATATCCACCCACTCATACTGAACAATTTACCTACGCTTGAAACTATCTAGGGATCACAAATCACAACGTGATGCATTAGATGAACAAATCCAGAAGGGCCGTGACGAGGATTCTAACCTGCGTCCGAGAGCATCCCAGACGCTGCCTTAATCGATTGAGCTACAACATGGTAAAAGATTTTACCATGTGCTCAGTCTATTAAAGCAGAGTGATGCTCTTTGACGCAGGTTACAATCCTCATCACGGCCCTTGTGGATTTATCTAGGGATCCCACTTCCACATTGTTACGTGTTAATTTGTTCAACCAAAACCCTTTTGTCGAACTAGTATTTACCCAGGTCTTTCCTAAAGCTAAACTATCCAATTCATACTATACTAAACTATTTAATTTAGGAAAGTTCATACTAAACTATCCAATTTAGGAAAGCAAAAAGAAACTATGAAGTTCGCATAGCAGGGCAAGCAAAGACAAATCCTAAAGGGTTTTTTCAGTTATATCGTACTAAGACTAGGGAAAGGATAGGTCCATTAAAAACTGAGACAGGTCAAATAACAGATAGTGATGAAGAGATGAGTAGTATTTTTAATAAATATTTTGTATCTGTATTTACTAAAGAGGAACTTAACAATATGCCTTCAGCCGAACAAGTCTATGTGGGTGGGGACGAGGACAGGTTGACGAGTTTAACAGTTACCAGGGAGGATGTTCTTAAACAAATAGTAAAACTCAAACCAAACAAATCCCCAGGGCCGGATGAAGTGTTTGCCAGGGTGCTTAAAGAATGCAAAGAGGAGCTTTGTGACCCACTGTCAACCATATTTAATAAATCAATAGAGTCAGGCAGAGTGCCAGAGTTTTGGAAAGTTGCTAATGTGATACCAGTTTTTAAGAAAGGAGATAGATCACTTGCGTCTAACTATCGACCAATTAGCCTAACGTCTATTGTGGGAAAGTTACTCGAATCTATAATAGCAAATAAAATTCGTCTTCATCTTGAAAAACATAAATTAATAATTGAGTCGCAACATGGTTTTATAAATGGCCGTTCATGTTTAACAAATTTGTTATCTTTTTATTCTAGCATTGTTGAGGCAGTTGATAGTGGTAAGGATTGCGATGTTGTATACCTTGACTTTAGCAAAGCTTTTGATACAGTGCCACATGAAAGACTGATTAAAAAGATAGAGTCTCATGGTATTGGGGGTGCTATATTAAGCTGGATTAGGGCATGGCTATACCAAAGGAAACAGAGTTAGTATAAATGGAATCAAGTCAGAGTGGGAAAATGTTGTAAGTGGAGTGCCTCAAGGCTCTGTCCTGGGACCTCTGTTGTTTATAATATATATAAATGATTTAGATTCACGTTTGAGTAGCAACATTTGCAAATTTGCCGATGATACGAAAATCGGTAGGGAAATTAATTCGGAGGAGGACTCACTATCACTTCAAGTTGATCTAGATAGGGTTTTGAAATGGTCAAAGGATTGGCAGATGCAGTTTAATGCTGATAAATGTAAAGTTCTGAGGTTAGGTAATGATGATAGAGTTACAAGATACGAGCTAGATGTTGTGATTGCGAAGTCGGATTGCGAAAGGGATCTGGGAGTTATGATTAGTAAGAATTTAAAACAAAAGGATCAATGCATAAATGTTCGTAATAAGGCAAATCGGACACTTTGATTTATTAATCGCAGCGTTAGTAACAAGACACCTGGTGTGGTTCTCAAGCTATATCTTGCTCTAGTTAGGCCCCATTTAGATTATGCCGTTCAGTTTTGGTCGCCATATTATAGAATGGATATAAATTCACTTGAACGTGTCCAGCGTAGGATGACTAAGTTAATTCCCCAAATTAGAAATCTTTCATATGAAGAAAGATTAACAAAGCTTAAGTTGCATTCACTGGAAAGGCGAAGAGTTAGGGGTGACATGATAGAGGTTTACAAGTGGATGAATGGACATAACCGGGGGGATATTAATAGGGTATTAAAAGTATCAACACAGGACAGAACACGAAACAATGGGTATAAATTGGATAAGTTTAGATTTAGGAAAGACTTTGGTAAATACTGGTTCAGTAACAGGGTTGTTGATTTGTGGAACCAATTGCCGCGTAACATTGTGGAGGTGGGGTCCCTCGATTGTTTCAAGCACGGGTTGGACAAGTATATGAGTGGGATTGGGTGGTTATAGAATAGGAGCTGCCTTGTATGGGCCAATAGGCTTTCTGCAGTTACCTTTGTTCTTATGTTCTTATGTTCTTATACCCTTTGTTTCGGGGTCGTCTTGTGCACACTCTTAATACCCCATTAATATTCCCTTATGTCCATTTGCCCACGTTTACACCTATCATGTCACTAATTTTGCCTTTTTAGATCCATGCATTTATGCCTTTTCAATCTTTTCATAGAACACTTTCCCAATTTGTGGGGTCAACTCATCCTACGTTGAATGCATTATTTTATAGCCGTTCTATAGCATGCCAACCAGAACTGCATCACCTAAATGGGGCTTTAACAAGAGCAAGATACCTGGAGAATACCAGCTATTTTATTACTAGTGCTTTGACAAATCACCGTCCCATTTGCCCCAATTATGAACATTTATGCATTTTTTATCAAACTCTGGTCCCTCTTGTAATCCACACCATCTAGCTCTTATCTGTACTATCATTTCCTAGCCTCAAAACCTTGTATTTGTCAGCATTAGACTGCATCTGGCAATTATACCATTTCAAAACCATCCTCTAAGTGATAAAAAAAATCGGGAAAGAAATACTTATTTTGCAATTCTGCAATTATTCCTGCTCCAACATCTTCAACCGAGGTCCCAGAATAGCCTTGAGGCACCAACAATATTTCCTTTAACACCATTTATACTAACCACTTTGGTATAGCAATGCTCTAAACTTCATACAGCACCCAATGTTTTGAGCCTATCATTTTTTTCCATTTGCCACTATCAAAAAGTTTTGCTAAAGTCATGGTACACATCACAAACCTTATCACCATTTACACAACTATGCAAGTGTTACATCATTAACAGCTAATAGTAGAACTATGCAATTTATGCACCTCTTTATCAAAATGAGTTCCCTGTTGGGTTATTTGTGGACCTGCGTAAAGCTTTCGATACTGTCAACCACCAAAACCTTCTTAAATTACATCATTATGGTGTCAGAGGACACTCCCTACAATACCTCAAATCCTACCTTTCTGACAGGCTCCAATGTGTTTCTGTGAATAATACAATTTCTCCCACACTACCCATCAACATTGGTGTTCCCCAGGGCAGCATACTTGGCCCTCTCTTTCTCATCTACATTAATGACCTTCCAAATGCCTCCCAACACCTCAAACCAATTCTATTTGCTGATGACAACCTTCATTTACTCCAGTCCTGATCCCCTTGCTCTAAATGCCACAGTA